>NC_072737.1:129741578-129854686 GCF_026930045.1 Uloborus diversus | reverse complement strand
GTTCTTTGTCCAAGGAAAAGGAAGTGTTTTCTTTACAAACAATTTATTACTAAAATTTCAAAAGAAATTTCCATTTTTATTACCACAAAGGATATTTGACTACTTTTTACTTCCTTTTACCAAAAAGGAAATATTGAATTTGCGAAAAAAATTTCCCTCGAAAATTCCATTAATTAAATTCCATTTTAAGGCGATTTTTTCCTTAAAATGGAATTTAAATAAATTTAATAATAACCGGCCTTAATTTCCATTTTGTTCGCCCCCGAATGAATATTGAGTTTTTTTTTTCAACCCGACCACAAGTGGATAGATGCATAAGAGCGTATACCCATCCGAAATATTCATTTTGAAGATATCCGAGTTAATTACAACGAGTTTTCTCGTGACGTCTGTATGTACGTATGTATGTGCGTATGTATCTCGCATAACACAAGAAAGGTATGTCCTAGAAAGTTGAAATTTGGTACATCGACTCCTAGTGGGGACTAGTTGTGCATCTCCTCTTTTGGTTGCATTCGGATGCTCCAAAGGGGGTCTTTTACACCTTTTTTGGGGGAAATCATTGCTAATTTCAATGCAAACTCAAGTGATGTTATAATTTGGCAATGTGTCGCCAAGCTTTTGGTCTCCAAGTTTTGTCACCAACTTGGCGTTTTTATTATTATTATTATTTTTTTTAATCTGGTTTCAATTTGGACTCTATTGGCGATATTTAGTGAGTTAACCATTAAAATTGCCATAATTGGGAAAATTAATCTCTATAAAACGTTTTTCTCTTCTATTTTTTTGCTTCGGTTCGCAACAAACTTGGGGTGAAAATATATGAACTGTTTATTTGCTTGCTCCAAGTCCAAGGCACTATTATCGTTAAATTAGCGTAAAAGGAAGTCATGTGATGCACACATCAGCTCATTTTTCACAATGATTGCACAGGTTTATGTGCGTAAATTGGAAGGCAACCAAAAATCGTTTTTTAACTGTCCTCGAATTCGTTTCAGAAGGCCTCGTTGAGACGTTAGAATGTATATGTGCGTGCTTATGTATGTCACTTGCATGACACAAAAATGGTTAGCAGTATAACAGTAGAAGGTTTTTAATTTCATTCATACAACTTGAACGCCTCAAGTTGTGCATATCCCATTTTGATTCCAATCAATTGTTCGAAGAGAGTTATCTACTTGTTCTTATGGACAAAAAAATGTTAATTTCAAGTCGTTTTTGATGTCAAATTATCTCTCCCAAATATATCTTACTCTATTTTTAATAGTCAATAAAAATTTTGTACCACTTTGCAAGTGTTGTTGACATTGACCTCTTGATTACATTATTTAATTCTTTATTGTATGGAAGCTTTACAATGGCTTTAGCTATTTAAAGATATAAATGTCAAGAAAAGCACCTCAAATTAACTGGAACCTCGGACTTCTGAGATTCGGATTTTCGCGACTCTACTGTTGTAGTAAACTTGATCTACACAGAAATGGATAAAAGAAGTAATGAACTTACGGTTCTTGGGGCACATATGCCTCTGGCTCATCCAAAAAGGTAAGAAGCTCTCTTCTCCTTTTCTCTACTTCTGTTTTATAACGAACGGGTTGATCATATGTTCTGTGCTTTCTTCTTACATAGTAATCACGAAGGTACTTCCACTTCGTTTTACAGACATCAACTAAAAATGAAGTCGGCGCATCATTAGCATGAAGGGACTAGTTGCATTTTGAATAACACAAAAAAAAAAAAAAAAAAAAAAAAATTTAAACTTTGACATTTTAAATTCAAATTATGTTTTTCGCAATCACGAGTGTGTGTGTGTGTGTGTATGCGGGCGTGTGTCTGTGTGCAGGCATGAGTGTGTGTATGTGTATTTGTGTGTGTGTGTGTAGGTGTGTGAGTATGTAGGTGTGTGTAGGTATGCGTGTGTGTATGTGTGTGCAGTGGCGGCGCAAGAGCAAAAGTAGACGTCGGCGATGCAGTTTTGCGAGGCCCTTTTAATCATAAAATATTTTCAGTCAAATCATTGAATTAATTTTTGTACTAACTATTGGCACTTAGAGTTTCCGATTCACTTAATTGCTACGACAAAAACATTTCGTGACTATTGGCGCAATCAAAAAGTTTTGGTGATAGGGGGAGGGGCGGCACATTGAAGGGGAAGAAATGACCTGATAGAAAGGGGGGGTCCGGAGGTACTCCCCCGAAATTTTTTTAAATTTGTTGTTTCAAAACGCCATTTTAGGCTTTCTTTGCTGATGTTAAGGGAAAAAATTTATAGAGGTCTCGCGGAAATTTCTAGAAATTGAAGCCTTAAAATCGCAATTATAGGCCATATTTATTGACTTTAGGGTCAGAGACTGTCCCAGATCGATTCTTTTGTTTTAAAAAATAGGACAAAATCAATCCCCTGCAAATTCTCGAAATTGAAGTTTCAAAAACAGAATTTTAGACAAATTTTAAAGATTTACGGGAAGGAAAGGAGCTCTACCTTCGAAAATTTTTAAAAATTATGGTCCTAAAAACTTTAGCAATATTTTATATTCAGGAGCCAGTCCACTTAAACTTTTTGTTAATGTAGTATAATAAACCTAATTGCTAATGGTATAAAAGAAAGGCGGTATGGGGGACCCTTGCCCGAACATTTTCTGAAATTCAAGCCTTAAAATGCGATTGTAAGGCCATATTTTGTAATATTAGGCTCGGTAATTTTTGAAATTCAAGCTACAAAAACACAATTTTAAGCGATTTTCGATATTGTTTAGTGTTTGAGGGCTTTAAGCTGAAAATATCGCGATCTGGAAACGAAATTTCAGATGCTCCATAATGCTTTCGGTGTGCGTGTGTATGGAGGGGTGTGTGTGTAGGGTGGTGGAGGAGGGGTGTGTATTCGGAAGAGCAGCATTTTGAATATTTCCTTATTTTAGATAAACTTAGGAAACAAGAGAAAAAGAAAAGAAATAGGACGGGGGTGAGGGGAATAGAGTTAGCTGATCAATAAGCTGTAGCTACTGAATCGTTTAACTTCAGGCCCCGACAGAATTGGGCCCTGCATTTGCTGAGGCTGACTCTGTGCAGTCTCCGCTGTACGCACTATTTTGATTACTTTTGTGTCTGTTGCATTTAATAAGAGCTTCAATTGAAAACATGGAAATTTCTTAAAACTTTTGAGAATTTACTTCTGAGAATTTTGCGAGGCCCTATCTGCGCGAGGCCGTCGGCAGTCGCCGACGTCGCCGACGCCTAGCGCCGCCACTGTGTGTGTGGTGGTGTGTATGTAGGAGTGTGTGTAAGTGTGTGAGCGGTGTAGGTGTGTGTATGTGTGTGGAGTGTGTAGGTGTGTGTAGGTATGCGTGCGTGTGTATGTATGTGTGTGTAGGTGTGTGTGCAGATGTGTGTGTAGGTGTATGTGTATGTTGGATATGGATGCATTCTGGAGACGGTTTTCGCCAGAGGGGCAGCATCGTGAGGCCGGTCGATGGTGGTGCTGCAGAGGGAGGCGGTGGGAAAATAAAATCATAGGAACATCAAAACAGTCAAATAAGAACAATAAGCAATCGTAATTGCTCAAAAAAGGAAAACATTTTTAATAATTGAAACAAAAAAACAACTAATAGAAGAAACTTTCTTATAAGATTTTGATAATTTTTCAGACATTTTTTTTTCGAAATATTAGAATGAGTTCGAATTAAAATTAATACGGTCATCGGTCATTCAGAGTAACTCAGGGGTGAGAGTGGACTCAAGTAAAATTTTCTGCACACCATGTGAAATTTTTCAGAAAGTATGATGAAGCTCGACAAATGACTCCACCTCTCGATGTAAAAAAAAAAAAAAAAAACATTTCAGACTTTTTTTAAAAATAATTTTTCAGTTTTAGAATGTGTGACCAACCCAAAACTTACAGAAATTTTGGTTCACAAACACCCTTGGATAACTGAGCCATTCCGATTAACTTTGTGCCTCTCCACATTTTTTTGTTTTCAGTGAAATTCCGTTACAGTGAATACCAATACAACGAAACATCCTTCGAGATATCCGGTTCCTTCAAGTTCGTTATAACGGGATTTCTGATATTCGACTTAAAATAAAGCTAGAACGCACAGCGCTGCACTCATCGGGCAGGGTAGTGTGTGTGAAATTGTTTTCCTCTCTTTATTTTACAATTAGTGGTACCAGCACGGCTTTGCCCGTAATAGAAAAATAAAAAAGTCTTTTGGTTCGCCTGTATATTTACAAATAATGCATGGTGAATTTTCTCGCCAATTGGCGAGAAATTGGCGTGACCCATGTTACGGTTCTATGTTATGATAATTTCGTATCTCGCAAATTGGCTTGTGCCCATATTACGATTCCACGTTTTGATAATTTCGTAATTTACTTACCCATCTTACGATAATTTTGTTCTTAAAATTGGAATAGAAAAAGAACCACATCGAATTTTCGAAAAATCGCTTCGAGGTGTACACCCCCATGTTATAAACTAATACTGTGCCAAATTTCATGAAAATCGGCCGAACGGTCTAGACGCTAAGCAAGTCACAAAGATCCGAACAGAGACTTTTAGTTTTGTTATTAGTAAAGATAAAGATAAAGAAGAGAAAAGTGGGCAATATTGGGCCCATCTCGTTGCATCAGTCAATAATTTGGAAGTTGTTGTTTGGAAGCTGTTTTTGAAGTTGTAAAAAGTTTTCTTCCTACGTTGGCATATTTTACGCAATGTTATGAATGATTAAAATCTTGTGAAGTTGTCTTTATCTTTTCCAACACTGTTAAAACTACAGGTTGCATTCGGCACCTTTCAGGGGTGAAACGCTTGTTCACCAGCGGCACCTAATACGGAGCCGAAATTGCACCTCTAACTAGGGTGAAAAACAGGCACCTTTTAAAAAATAGGCAGCCGGGGTGAAAAGAATGAACCTTCGGAGAGAGAAATGGCACCCTTACTGTAGATCCTTCCCCCCCTCCCCCGTATTGTGTGCGTTTTTGAATACAGTTGTGTATTTTTCTTTTTTTAATAGTTTTGTTTTGATTCATGATAGTCTACGTTTTGCACACTTTTCACATTGCATGAATTCAGTATTGGAAATGATTAAAACTTGTAATTACAGCATTTGACCATATTTCAGAGTTTTCAACATAGTTAAGAAGTGCTCATTGCTTTAATTCATCTGATCGTTCTCTACATCAGTGTTTCTCAACCTCTTTTGACCCACGGGTCGGTAAAAACAAATGAAAAACATTGCGGACCTGTGAAATTTTTATCCTTTTCTTAAAAATAAATAAAATAAATAATAATAATTATAATAACTCTCGGGGCGGTAAAAAACTTGTGAAAATTCTGCGTACTGATGAGTTTTTTTTTTTTTTTTTTTACAAAGTAATATTAAAAATGAATAAAACAATAAATATCTACAGACTTTATTTGGTATCAAAGAGTTGTCACAAATAAATTTAAAGTTAAAGACGAGTAATTATTTGAATATTCATAGTTAAATTAATGATCATTTGTGAGAAATAACCGCACCGAAAGTAAAGTGTAGATGTACTTATGAATTATTTACATGAACAGCCAAAAATATTCTGGGATATTAAAGTTACGGAAAAACAAAATCGTTTCTCAAACGTTCAAAATTTCAATCAAAATAACAATAAAATAAAATGCGCATAAAATTTTTCGACAGTTAAAAATTTAAAGAAATTCCTAACACTATCGAATAACCGCTAACAGGAAATGATTCAAACACTTGATTGAAAAAGCAAAAGAAAAAGATAGACGGAGAGAGATTTCTTTTTTATTTTTTTGCGCTCGCTACACAAAGCACAAGAATCATTTTCATTTAGGTTCTCACTTGTTGATTATTGAAAATAACATTGCGGTTACTATTTCGGTGATTAAATGTTGCTTATCGAGTACTCAAGAAAATAATGATAGATACATTTATTAGCGTTTTGAATGATGGAATTTTCACGACAGTAACGGTAACCTGAAAATAAACAACTAACGGTACTACGGTATCGTAACGGACTAACGGTAACTGAAAAGCATTAAACGTACTTTTAACTATGTTTGAAAGCCCTAAAAGCTATAAAGTGATCAAAAGCTGTACTTACTTGTTATTTTAAAGAATTATCCTACAAAAGTTGAGATTTAATCCAATAGTGTACTTCATTCAATGTGAAAGACGTAGAAGCCACGCGTAGTGCAACCTATCATTCGTCCGCCATATTGAAGTGGTTGAATGGTGAATGTATGCCGGAAGCGCATGCGCCAGCAAGTCATTTAGCGATTGCTTGCTGTTTTGGCACCCCTGTCTACGACTGTCTGCTACTTTCGCACCTCTGCTTTACTTCCTGGCCAGTATGGCACCCTTGGTCACCATGCTTTCACCTTAGGGGGAATATATTCACTCGTCTGGAACCTCTAGTTATAACAGTGAATAATAAAGCTGAAAGTCTGTCTGTCTGGATATCTGGATCTCTCTCTGTCTGGATGTCTGGATCTCTGTGACCCGCATAGCGCCTAGACCGTTCGGCCGATTTTCATGAAATTTGGCACAAAATTAGTTTGTAGCAAGGGGCACCTCGAAGCGATTTTTCGAAAATTCGATTTTGTTCTTTTTCTATTCCAATTTTAAGAACATTTTACCGAGCAAATTATCATAAAGGTGGACGATTAAACTACCAAATTATGTGACCATAACGTGGAACCGTAACAAGGGCGAGCAAATTGGAGAGAATTCACCATACATTGTTTTTAAATATATAGGCGAACCAAATGACCTTTTAATCTCCTACTACAGGCCGTGCGGGTACCTCTAGTTAAGTATAAAGAGGAAGTTTGTAAACCAATGGATATTTTATTTCACAAAGTTGCACTAATGTCATTAAAATAATTCAGTTTTTCACCCATGACGACAGCAATGGAGTTGTTTCCTTCAGTCAAAAGCAGTACTTTTTGTCACTGAAATTGATAGAATAAGCAAAAAAAAAAAAACATGGACCCAGAAAATACTTTCATTTTCCCAACAATTATTTTTTAATTAATTTTTTTAAATTTCTGATTTTTCAAACAAGGCGTGATCTTGATGACGTCACAAATGATGGCATACCGACTTAAGTATTTTTTTAAAAATATTAAACTAAAACAAATTATTTAAAAAATGGCCAGATCCTACGTTTTTAAGCATGTTCTTGCAGAAAAAAAATACTTTTAAAATTTTGGAAACGACCCCATTTTGGCTTGTAATTTTCTTTCCTTTCCCTTGTTTTAACATGCTATCTAGAAAAATTTAAATCATATAAATAAATTTTACATTTTTTCTGACCCGCGAGATTCCTATTAATGTGAGTTGTGGCATGTAGGTTAAAAATGGTTTTTCACCACTAGATTAAATTATTCAAGCATCGGCAATGAATATTTGCTTGATAGTTAGTGCACAAGCAAGGGGACAGGGTAGGAGTCAGAGTCAGGAATCGGTCCTTTTTAACTCCGACTCTGCAGCCTTGGTAAAAACATTTGCGCTTTAAATTTATTTCATTTTGATTCAGTCATATTTATGTCTGACTTTCGTCAATGTTAAGTCTACGGATATGGTATTTCTGTTTATCAATAACTTTTTTTCTGGTTCTTGTTACCAAAAACTGAGAATGTATTCAAAATCTACATTTTTTTCAATTTTTGGTGCCATAAAATAATTTTTCGCGTCGTCGTTAATGTTAAAAAAAAAATTTAATTGTCGAAAAAAAAGCCCTTAAAATAGCTAATTTTCAAAAACAAATCTTTTGTAAAAATATTCTTTATCAAGAGCTTTTTCCAACGAAGTTTTTCTTAAACGAATCCGCCTTTAAGTTCGCAAGTATTTGCTATAAATTTTTCCGTAAGCCCTAATATTAAGTTTTTTGAACTGTTCAAAGTTGAACGAAAAGTTGTTCAAATCAGAAAATGAAATTACCGGAATGAGATGTCGTCGGGGAGATCTTTTAGGAAAAAAAAAGCTTGTTTGAATCGTACTATTTGTTCAAAAGTTGTTGGGGGTTGGGGAGGGGGGCAGGAGCACATAGGACGACCGACACATTTCCACATCTCAACACCCTACTTTCGATTTTTTTTTTTAAATTTTATTATGTTATCTATTTTTGACTTTTTTTTTTTTTTTTTTGTACTAAGCAATAGTTTTACGGTACTTAAACCTTAACCCATTATGCCACCTTTCATGTCTTTATTTATTTTATTTTGCTTTAACGGGAAAGCAAGCTAAAAATGAACTCAAAATATCGTCTATAATCAAAAAGGAATATTATTTTAAAAGAAAAAGATAAAACGTCGTGATATGAAAGTGAAATATACTTTTAATTTTTAGTTTATCGTCTGCTAAGGTTTAATTTTATAATACTTTCTAAATTCGCAACTCCAGCGCTCGAATACGCTACCTTGCGGTGATCTATAAAATTAAAGGAAAAGGTAAAAAATTGCGTTCCACGTGTGTCTGTTGGTAAACATAGGCAGTTTGTTTTGAGTTTTTCTTAGCGCATTCGATATGTCTTAGATTGCTTTCAGCAACAGAAATTGTTTCGTCCCTTACTGATATTCTCGAGCTTCTCAAAATAATGTCAGTTTTCATTACTTCCCTCATTTTCCTCTAAAAATTGAGTTGATTGTCGTAAATGGTGGTAAACACAAGAAAACTCTGGATTGACAAACTTCGCATTTGTAAGAAATTCACAACAAATATAATCGTCTGTTCGAAGCTTTTTTTTATTTTTTTAACAAGATAACGTTATACCAGGTCAATTTTTTTTACTGTTTTGTGTGAATTTGTAAGAATATGGGTTTTTTTTTTTTTTTTTTCAAAATCTTAAGCTCGAAAGAAGGATTTCATAACATTAGCTGAAAAATTAGGGCTTTTATCTCCGCCTAATTCGAAAATAATTTATTTAACTAACCTTATTTTACTGCAACATCTAGTTAGAATGGACAATATGTAAAATATTTTCTTCAATATACTATCGTAGAACGAAATGAAAAATGTTTAACCGAGAAAGAACGTTTAGAATTTGTAAAAACAAAAGCTGAGAATTTTCATCGCCAAAATAGTACGCCAACTTTACTTTATTGCTTGCATTAACAGTTGAAAAGCTTCACCAAAAATTTGTTTAGGGTTATAGTTTTAACACTGTGCGAGCAAAGAATCCTTGGAGAGATTTCGCATGTCAGTTATACCATTTTAATTTTTTATTATGAGTGTATTAAAATAGTAGTAAGATTACAGAATTCGATAAGTTTAAATAAACAATGGAAGATCAATTAAAAAGAAAACTACCACCATATATCTGTGAGAATTTCATTGACGATTTGCATAGAAAGACAGAATTAAATTATAATTCAGAAATTAGAAACATACGAAACAGAAAAAATTAACCGATTTGGCAATTTGAGAAACAACTCAGCTACAAATGTAAAACATTTAGCGCTAGCCAAACATGACAAAGAAATATCATCTTCCAGTTTTGATTATCAATCGGAATGCCATATAATTAAATTATCTAGCATTAAACTTTATTCTTGTCAGTCTTATGGCCACAAGGAAAATGTAAGTCCATCAAAAATTGATCAATACCAAATTCAACATCGTGGAAATGGCTGCTTAGAAACTACGAACTACGTAATTTGGATTAATTTCTGACGTTTAGTAATGCTTCTTGAATTCTCATTTCTTTCTACGTGCGCCAGAATATCACAAGACTTAAAAAAATAATTTCAAAAGAATAAAACAAGAAAAACATATATTCAAACAAAAAATCCTAGGCTTATTAGCATTTTATACACTACGGCATGCGTTTGTTTTACCTTTTTCATCCGCCATTAGATGATGGCTGCAGTGCCCCTATAGTTTGTTGGAGTTGCGAATATGTATTGGCATCTGTTATAGTTGCTTATGTTCTTAAGATTTTGTAGGTCAATTATAGCTATTCGGTGAAAGGGCCTTTTAATTTTTTGTACGTAACAATGTATATCTGCACTTGCTCTAGTGCAATAAGTGAAATCCTGAGATTAAGATCATGTAGAACAGCGGATTGATAAAATTTTTGATTCCCCTTCTTTTTTTACAAAATTACTAAGTAAAAAAAAGTAAGATATTAAAACAATATGTTTTGCAACGAAAAATTGAGTGAAACAATAAAATTACGTTTTTTGTATTTTATGTAATAAAATAATGTACTTTCGATTGAAAAACGGTTTCTTAAATTTTTAGATTACACATATTTTATGTAAAGCGCCACCTAGAGACAACATCTTTTCGGAAAGTGCTAACAGGTCATGGAACGTAGTTCCTATTTCAATTACGGATTCAAACTTAATGAGACAGTTCCCGCGTGGGAACATTGCAGTTTTCTATTGCTTCATCATATCGTATTATTTCATCAATAACAATAGATTTCAAGAATGTTCTCTTAGTCACCAAGATTGGTAAACGAACTTGAATGATATTTGTGCTTGGCCCATAGACTGCACGTAACGGAATCAGTGACGAGGCCTCCTGACTAAGCTTTTGCAGCATTCAAATTTTTTTATTTATTTTTCAGTATTATTCCTTTAAATAGTTTTTAAAGTGCAAAAACTTAACAGTTGACCAAACCTAACTTGACAGCCAAGGGCGGATCCAGCTTCTGGTTTTGGAACGAGTCATTTCCGGAAGTAGGGGTGGGGGTTCAAAACTATCATTTGAGCAAAAATGGGGGGTCAGGGCAATTGTTTTTTTGAAATAGAAGTTCCAAATCCCAGTTTTTGACTATCTTTAATTACTTCATGGGGGGGGGGGGTCATGACAACCATGAACACTCTTCTGGATCAGTGCCTGCTAGCAGCATTGTAATACTCTGGTTAGGATTTGCATAGCCTTCACAATGCTGCCAGATTAGGCTATAGATTTAAATTCAATTCCTGTCGTTTATGGTGCACATAAATTTCGGTTTTAATGGGCAATTTTTTAACAATTAATGCACTAATGTTCGGTATTTTTCCATTATCTCCCTACCATTTTGTATGGGGGGGGGAGCCAGAAAATTTCTTCCCTAGACGCCTCCATTTCTTAGGACGGCCCTAGCTAGTTTTAAGTTCACGCTGAAACAAAATCGAAAATGTAACCATATTTGGCGATTTCTGGCTTTCACTTCACACCTACAAAGGAAGAAGATCATAAACGTTAAGCATACTTACTTGGAATGTGTAAAGTTTCGCTTACTTCTCGCCAACAATTTTCTTTTATATTTATATCCTGGCCCTTCTTTCTTTTCTTGGAGAACAATATAGGCCTTTCCCGTACCAACTCAATCAGTTTTACTTCATCATCTGAAAGAAAGAACCTCTTTTCAGCAGCCATTTTCTCCTTTTAGGCTTAGCGCAGCTGTCAGTGGGAACGCGCAAGAGCGTTTTCAACCGAGACGCATACGTTTGACGTTGCCACGCATGCGCTAGAGTTGGAATGGCGCGGAGCGGTTTCTACTTTTTTTTTTTTTTTTGCTCTCGGGCGGACGGGGAGGGGGGGGGGGGGGAAGCGCTTCAGATATTCTTCCGCCGCTCACGACGATAGCGTTTACGTCAGCGTCAAAAATCGCTCCAGTGGCGCTCGGTAGATGTATTATTAAATCTCGCCAAGCAAGTTTTATTGATCGCTCGCTCAAAGCGCGAGACTCGCAAGGACACTACGTATGCTTT
Organism: Uloborus diversus; assembly: GCF_026930045.1. Classification (NCBI taxonomy): domain Eukaryota; kingdom Metazoa; phylum Arthropoda; class Arachnida; order Araneae; family Uloboridae; genus Uloborus; species Uloborus diversus. Next base: position 129,842,976 of record NC_072737.1, on the reverse strand, counting down.
TTCAATGCATTGCTGCCGGACCGCTCCGCAGCGCCACGCCGTTCCGGTACTGCTTTTCCTGGAAAATTGCTCATTGTAAATTGGTTTTAATTTATTATGTTGCCTCATTTTCATTTCAGTACGAGGCAGTGGTACCCACCAGAGCCCTGCCTCAAAATCTAAGTACTGAAGAGCAGTGTTGGATGTTGTGATGTGACAATAATAAAGTGCAATTTAAGTCAACAAACAAATTTAGCGCTGAAACTTGACTCCACCTGCATAGCTTTTTCAAAAATTAAAACAATGTGCATATTTGAAAAATAAATTCATGTCAGAAAATTTATGCTGATTTTACCTTCTGCGTTTTCTGGTTGAACATCTTCAGTTTCAGGCATTTCCTCAGAATCTTGATCATTAATGCCTACAAAATAAACGTTTTACAATCCTAATCCAGAGTTTTTAATAAAAGGGAAACTATTTTAGCAAAATTCTGCAATTTAAGTGTAAAGAAAACAAATTATCAAAAAAATATATTAAAAGCTAACAATACTAATTTAATCAGAGATAACTGACAAAATTAAATTTTTGAAATCAATAGTTGCCTTTTTTTTTCACAGAACTCGAGAAGAAATCCCATAAAGTTTTATTTCCTAAAATACTTAAGAGCAAAATGCTCATATGACATTAAAAATGTACAAAGCTAATTTTAGTTAATGTAAACACACAAAGAAAACGGTCATTTTGTCCCGCAAGTGATGCTTCATACCCTTCATTAAAGCGGATAATTTAATAAGGTAATAAACAAAATTTTGTTGCTTAAGAAATCACAAATGTATGTGTGACTTCTGACTTCTTAAGCAAAAATTTCGAAATTACCTTTTAAAAATATTTTTTCTTTAAATGAAATATAGGTAATGTCACGCTCGGGACAAAATGACTGCTTTCAGTGGAATGGCCATTTCAATATTTGTTTCCTTTTAGCGGTTTAATTTATTATTCATCAACAAATACTTAAAACATGTTTCCTTCACGTTGAAACCTTAGCTTTCAAAACTTACAATTTGTTTCGTCATTGCTATATTAATAGAGCTAGAGCCGCTATATAGATAGGCCGACGCATCAGCTTAAGTTTAGCCATTTTGGATCGGATTTTTCATTGTTGTGCTGCTGGGGTTACCACAGCAAAGTTTCGGATTTCGCCAAATTTGACGACAATTCACGTGCCGTTAATACTTGCTTACAGTGAACAATTACCAAACGCGATAACTCACCAGAAAAGACAACCACTTAAACACGCGCTCCGATCCAAAATGGCTAATCTTAAGCTGATGCGTCGGTTCGTATATATAGGGGCCTTAAATAGAGCAATGTCCCGCACGTGAGGCATGCAAATAAATTAAACTTTAAGCAACAAAGTTATTAAATGAAAATAATACCGTATCAGGAATATCTTTGTATCAAATGTAAAGATTAAAAAATGCTTATTTCTATTTAATTAAAATATTAGGATCTATAACAAAATTTTGGTGAAATTATCGAGTCGAATTGTCCCGCACGCGATGGTGGAGGGCCCTAAAGATTAAAACAAATCGTGAAACTTGTAAAAGCAAATACAGGCATGTAAACGGCAGATCTGCAGAAATGATTTTTCGAGATACTTGAAAAAACTGCGGGAGTTATGCTTTTTTTTTTTTTTTTTTTTTCAGCGGAAACCAAATAAGCGAGTTAGAACAATAAAGGCTAACTTCAATAGGTGACAAAAGTGCAAAAATAATAATAATAATAATAATATTAATAATTAATTTGAATTTTGACATCTTGAATTCAAATTATGTTTTTCGCAATCACGAGTGTGTATGTAGGCGTTTGTGTCTGTGTGCAGGCATGAGTGTGTATGTGTGTGTGTGTGTATGCATGTGTGTGTATGCGTGTAGGATATGCACGCAACTTAGAGACGGTTTTCGCTAGCGGAGCAGCATCGTGAGGCCGGTCGACGTGACGATGGTGCTGGCAGAGGGTGGTGGGAAAATAAAATAACAGGAATTCAAAACAGTCAAATGAGAGCAATAAGCAACCATGATTGCTCAAAAAGACAGAAAGAAAGAAAAAATTTTCAGTTGCTACCCTTTACGTCAGAAATGTTTTTATTCTATAATTTAATCTTGAATTTTAGGCATTTCCGCAGAATCTTGATCCCTTTCATTGAAATTAATAGTTGTCACTTTTTAATTACGTAGAAATCTGAAAGCGATGTCAAACATTTCTATTTTACACAAAATTACAACACAGTCAAAGGCAAATTTCAATATTTAATTGGACTAAGCAAGTAAAATATTGACTTTTCCTTCATGGGAAATGTATAGACATAAATAAAAACAGAAAATAAAATTTTATAAACATAAATTTAGACATGAAATATTCACCTTGTACGTTTTCTGACTGCGCAGCTTGAAGTTCAAGAGCTTCTGCAGAAATTTGCTCATCGTTTTCTAAAACGAAACATTGTTTTAAATTTTATGAACTTATAAAGCATTTAAAAAGAACTTCTGAATTAGGCAGTACATACCATTTTCATCACTCATTGGAAAATCAACTGAATGCATTGCAGAAGTTTCTTTTTTTTTGGATTCTTGCTTAGGTCGATGACTAAAAACTGAAGGCACTGCATTCTGCTTCAAAAGACGTCTGTTATCAGCTCTATGACTTTCAAATTGATCCTCCGTAAAATGTACCTATTAAAAAACTTATAATAATGTAAGAAATAAATAAAAAATAAATAAATACCTTTGTGCGGAATGGGGTTGCTTCCTTCAGTCAAAAGTAGTACTTTTAGTCACCGAAATTGATAGAATGAGCACAGAAAATAACATGGACCCAGAAAATTCTTTCATTTTCCCAAGAGTTATTTTTTATTAAATTTTTTAAAATGTCCGATTTTGCAAACAAGCGTGGTCTTGATGACGTCAAAAATGATACTCTTTGGCGTATTTTGTACCGCGTTTCCACGTTATGATAATCAAGAAGCGAATTAAAATTGCGCTCTACCCTTGCTATCAACCATATCGTTGCCAATACACGTGAGTAAAGATGCGAATTAAATATTTTGGACCGTGAATGGCAACACTGAATGACATTTCATCATTTGTGATGTCATCGGCAAGAAATGTAAACAATAAAAGCGCACCGATTTAAGTATTTTTTTAAAAATATTAAACTTAAACTAATTATTTGAAAAATGGTTAGATCCTATGTTTTTAAGCATGTTCTTTCAGAAAAAAAAAAATACTTTTAAAATTTTGGAAACGACCCCATTGTAACTGGTAATCAACAACGTTTTGACGCATAATATTAGCAGATTACTGCATGCATGTGTTTTTAGGTTTCAGGGAACCTCTTTTTCAATGCAAATAGTGAGCTTTTGGATGAAAAGATATAATAATAATGTATTAGAAAGAAATTCTAAAAAATATCAAACTGACCGAATTAATCAATTTGTGAGATAACATTGTGCATATGAAAGATTCATGTTTAATAGAAAACATCTTGGAAAAAAGTATTTTCTTAAAAAAGTAGTTTTCTAGTTTTTAAAATTTACAAATAAAGTATAAATGTGCGTTTTAAAGTAAAAATGAATGAACGTCTATGCTATTACAATATAAAAAAATATTTTAAGGGAAACACAAAAAGATAAATTTGTCAACTAAATATTTTTGACTTGCATTTAAAGATGAAATACACACGAACCAAAGCGTTAGCTTTTTTTTTTTTTTTTTTCAAAAAATACAATTTTTGCATTTACAGGAATTATTTAAAATTTTAATTTTTCTGAAATCATACAACATGAACTTAAATTTACTCTTAAATATTTTTAATGCATTACTTGGTTCAATCTTCGGCTGAATTTTGTTTCCATACATAAAGTGAAGAATATTTTTATGACATTTTTAGGGAGAAATTATAGAAGAAAAAAAAGTAACAAAAACCCATTTCGACAAAACTTTTAGTGCTGATACAGAAAACTGATTGTTTCGTGCAAGGTTCGTGAGCCAAATAAATCTGCTATATAAGGTTGGTGGCCTAACATCTCACTCATTCATGATTCAATGGGGTCGTTTCCAAAATTTAAAAAAAAAAAATTTCTGAATGAGCATGCTTAAAAACATAGGATCTCGCCATTTTTTAAATAACTTATTTAAGTTTAATACTTTTTAAAAAATTTATTTAAATCGTTGCGCTTTCATTGTTTACACTTCTGCCGTGTGACATCACAAATGATGAAATGCCATTCAATGTTGCCATTCACAGAACAAAACATTTAATTCGCATCTTTACTCACGTGTATTGGCAAACGATATGGTTGATAGCAAGCGTAGAGCGCAATTTTAATTCGCTGCTTGATTATCATAAAGTGGAAATGTAGTAGAAAGATGCGCCAAATTGCCTCATTTGTGACGTCATAAAGACCACGCCTTGTTTGAAAAATCGGACATTTAAAAAAATTAATTTAAAAAAAAACTGTTGGGAAAATGAAAGTATTTTTTTGCTCATTCTATCCATTTCAATGACTAAAAGTAGTGCTTTTGACTGGAGGAAACCACCCCATTGGCTCCAAATTTTGCATACTCATTACATGACTCATAAAAAATGAAAACAAAATTATTCCATGCAAAATTTTAAATTTCAATTATGGTTTTCTGCAAATTTAACAAATAAAGGCGATTTGGCTTTTATAGGAACGCGAGTTCTTAATAAGGCCAACTTTGTAAAAACGAGAAAAAGTTAAATCAAACTATTAAAAAAAATTAAATTATTTATTATCAATACAAAACCAAATTAAACCACATATGATAAACCAAAAACGTGATCAAAAACCCAATATTCACTTCAGTGGAAAGGAGAAAGATCAATCGTCATTTTTGGGGAATAGATAAGTCATTATGTATATATTCTGCTCTTCGGTAACTAATCCACATCGTTCGTGTTAGTGATGGGCATAATCGAGTTCTCATAATCGAATCACTCGATTGTTCAAGATCATTCGAGAACTCGATTGTCACGTGTTCTCGATTATCAGATCTCGAGGTCTCGATTATCGTATCTCGAGTTCTCGATTATCATATCTCGAGTTCTCGATTTTCACATCCCGAGATATCAATTCAAGATTATCGAGAAGTCAATCGCTCGAGATATCGATGGCAATCACTCGATCTCGATCACAATTGCTCGAATTCTCGATTTCAAAACATTTCGATTATCAATCGTTCGCGTTCTCGAAACATTGTATACATTGAATTGTATACATTGAACATTGCATATTATAACAAAACTTGCGTTAATACAGTTTTTTTTTTATTTTTAGCAGTAAATTTGAGTCTTCAAAAAAAAAAAAAAAAAAGTGGAGAATTCACTTTTTTTTTCTTTTTCATGCCTCAAAGTGAAAAATAAAATATTTTCTATTCCATTATAAAACATAGTTTAGATAAAACAAAAAATCAGTAAATAAAAGGTTGAATGAATAAATGAAAAGATAATGAAGCAATAAACGAATAATTAAATGAATAAATCAATTAATATATGAAGAAAAATAAATGAGCGAGTAAAAGAAAGAATGAAAAAAAAAATAAGTGAATGAATGAATAAATAATTGAATGAAATATAAGCAAATGAATGAAAATGCAAGTGATTTATATAAAATGATTCAAAGGGTAAATGAAACAAACTATTTCACTTTTCCCCGTATCCCGTATGTAGGGGAACATGAGGCAAAGTGAAATAGCGGGGCAAAGTGAAATGGTGAAATACATAGACATGGGAACCGTTTCGCTCGCGCTGACTTAACTAGATGGATAGGTGGTAGAAAAGTTATTTCTTTTCAACCAACGATAGCCATTTTATGGGCAAAAACTTTCCACCTCACATCACATAAGCTTACTATCGGTGGGATTTTTCTGTTTTAAAATAGTACTTTCAGTGAAAGATTTTTTTTTTTTTTTAAATTTGAAAAAAATTCCTCAAAATCATTTTTCTGTTGGAAATTAACTATTGGAGGTAATTTCAAAACAGAAAATAGATTTCGCGTCTTCTTAATTTTTACACATGTTCAGAAAATTGCATTGGTGAAATACTTTTTTGAAAAATTTAAGCCCAATCCGATGTGTTTTGAAAGAATTTAAGCACTAAAAAACTTTTTCAAGCTTTTCAAGCACTTGAAAATGAACTTTTTTTTTCAAACACTTTTCAAGGTTTTTCAAGGGCGTACGAACCCTGAATTTGTAACTCATTCGTAATTCGGGATGAAGCATTAAAGTAAACTTCTGTCTTTAACGGAAAACTAATTTTTGGGTAACGCATTTAAGTCAGTTTTAATCACTACGAGGATTTTTTAAGCTGCATCTCGCATCTTGTGTGAATACTCGCATCTTTTCAAATAAAGGGATTTTAAATTAACTCGGAAAAATCTGTGAAGTTTACTGCATAAAATTTTCAATTCATGGGCAAATTTATATGCACTTTCGGTTAGTAATAAATTAAAAATGTAAGAAATCAAAATTGATATTGGATGGCTTTTAAAGTCATGATAACATGTTTAATTACTTGTAATCAGAATATGTACTTTAAATTGAAAGCAATAAAATGTACAAAATATTTTTACTGAACAAAAATGGCATAAGATACATAGGTTTGTAAATCTCACATCCACATTCGGATCAGAATCAATTACAAATTTTATGCAGTGAAATAATTTGTACACTTGCAACTAAATTATTGATAAAACACGAAAATTTGCTATTAATTCTCTACTAAGCGCAGTTTTTAATGATGACAATTTTTCAACGCTAATTTTTGATTGATCTAAAAGTTTTATGTCCTTAAAAATACAAGACATTAGCTTTTGAGTGGTGTCTGGCTGCATGCGTGTGAAAAATGTTATCCATTTCTCACCGAAACTCGCTAAATTTGAAGACTTTTCTTAAAATTTCGGGAGACCTACAAACCTTATACTTCGATTACGGCAACACGAGGGAAAATAATTTATGTATCTTGACACATGCTTTAATTAGCTCTTTTCATTGCTACTAAATTATCAATATTTTTTCGTTGTTACGTCGTATGGTTTCCTAGTGAGTATCTTTGAAACTTAAAACTTGAAAGCATCAGTTATCGTTATATTGTGCTAAAAGCGAATAAATTGCATAAAACTATATGTAATCATATTATATGTTAACCTGTCATTAGTTCATGTTTTCCTTAAAGCAAAATTAAAATAAAATGCTTTTTGGTATAAGTTTATTTATGATATTTTATATTTAACGGATAATTTAATCGTTATTAAACAGTATGATTTTTGTTAACTTTTGCCTGATTCAACCACACTTACAGTTGAGAGTTTTAGAAATATGGTGACATCTAGTTTTAACACCTCTCAGCGAACAGATAATTCTTTTCAAGATTTTTTTTCCTCCATTTTAGTTTAGCAACTTTCAGTTTTCTCTGTAAAAGCTTATTTTGCTGCTTTAGCATTGAAAAATCTGACTTTCATACAAAGTATTTAACTTTCTCGGGCTTTCCTGAATTGAATACGAATGCTCATTTACCGGATCATTTTCATTTTGAAGAGCATCAATTAGATGTACATCTGTCTCTGTGGGGGATGCCGTGCTACATCGCTTCACTGGTAACTTCCGGTTTTTATTCTCCTGGAAAAAAAAATCAACTAATATAATAACATTTCATAAATATATCTTCATTTTCACGTTACTTAATTACTAACCTTAACCTAACAATACTATCAAAGATAGTATGTGTCTGTAAGATTTCAATTTATAAATGTTCGCGAAAGTATTTATATTCTTCAGTATACTAGCTAAGTTTCTTTCTCTTAGAGTAATTCAAATGCCCGTGCTTCGTAATTTTATTGTAAAAATACTTGTTTTTAATGGGTTACTGCAACTTAATATTAAAAACAAGTATTTTGCCTGTAAAATTACGATGTACGAGGCATTTGAATTACTCTGGCTCAGAATATGTGAGAACTTGAAATCGAGGAAAAATTTTCCCACTGCATTTAGTCAAGAGTTTACGTGAATATTACACAAAACCGAATTAACTTAAACTCACAACAGTACTAGAACTAATAACCAAGTGTACTTTAATATACTAAAATTTTAGTTCTCAAGCTCCATAAAATTTTCTGCAAGTTTAGCCAAAACTTTTTTTGCTTTTCTGCGGATTTACTCAATTATTGAAACTTCTAATCGCAACAACACTATGATGGACATGGGATCACTTTTGCTTAGACAACTCTACAACATAGTGTTTGTAATATTTTATCTACATTTTTAATATGTACTATGAATATGATTAATGTAAAAACACGCTAAGGATAAATTACTTATATTTTGGCATCTTTTAGCCCCTTACAACCCTCATTAGGGATCGGAAAAGGGTAGACAACCTTTCTTTGGCTCTTTATTTACAACTTTGCGATATTGCAACCAGTGAGGAGGCTTTACTTCTTAGTAACTAAAAACTTATTCCCATAATTTCATCCCAAAAATCGCTCGGAAGCTCCATTTGCTCCTCATTCATCCTGAGAAACAATGAAAGAGCAAACCGGTCTTCGACTTTGTATTTGCCTGAAGGGAGAGGAGTTCGGTTCAGGGCTCGATCAAGACAAACTGGTGCCCAGGTCCTGGAAAGAAGATGGTGCCCCCCGCCCCCTCCCCCATGAGAAAATCAGTCCAATTTTAAAGTCAATGTTTTATACTAGAAACCTACACATTACTACAGAAACCTGGGATTTGAATACCAAACACTTGATAGTCATAGTTGAAACTGCCTTACCTTAAGGTGAAAATGAGTTAAAAAACCACTTAAAACTGCAAACATAGCAAAAAAAAAAAAAATCTAACTAATTCGGACATCAAGCTTTAAAAAGGCTTCTTTCTGTCTTTAACAGAGACAAATGTGTCGATCACATCATCGAAAATTATCCTGTGAAACGCAGCTTCTCAAACGATTTTTAATTCTTTTTAACGCTGAAAAGAAACGTTCACTGGAACAGAAAAAAAAAAAAAAAAAAAAAAACGAAGTAAGTAAGCTAATTTAAGCTATTTTAGTGCCCCTAAATTTGTGGTGCCCAGGTCCACGGACCCACCGGACCGTGCGTTAATCAGGCCCTGGTTCGGTTCCCGTGACAGTTATTAACGCCTAATTACTCCCTTCTGTGTGAAGGGGTGTCAATGGTTTCAAACGAGAGACCCCTGGAAACCAAGTGAAATTCTGCACCATCTATATTATTTGAAAGTTGGCGCTAGAAGCGCGGTGAAAAGAAATCCAATTAATAACATTCGCACAATGAACATCCGTAAACAAATATGTCAACGGCGCAATAACCAAATCAGTGCTGTCAAACTGGCGATGCTGGATTTTGACGGCCGTCCGATTCGGGGAGCGAATGTGATAGCCAATCAAAGGAGAGACGCCGTTTTTACTTTTGCGGGAATATTTCTCGTTTTGTTTACTGCTAGTTTCGTACAAAATTTGTGGTTATTTTTCAAAAGACAGTTGATGTTTTTCAAAATGAGAATGCCTAGAAGTTATATGAGGGTTATTGCTCAATTATCTTTATTTTGCGTGGAATGCTTAATTAGATATAATTACGTGAAAATTTAGTTTTGCAATTTGTTTTTTCGTTAAAAAATAATTCCACAGCTCATAGTAACTTGCAAATTCAGCTTCTAACGCTAAACATTGGCAGTGGGACCATTAACGAAACCCATTATTATTATTATTATTTTTAAATTAATCAGTAGAAGTTTTTGAATCTTTGTTTGAATAGTCATTGTTTCGAAATGTGATGAAGCAAATCATATTTTAACCAGGAAAAAAAAATCATATAAGTTAAATCTTTTATGGTTACGCGTTAAAATGTTGTCAGATCCTAATGATATTAAACTGTCTTAAACATTTGCTGGACTTTTCAAACTTTTGAATAAATAGGCTTTGCCACGAACTTATTCATGAATATAATATGTGCTATTTTGTCAGAAATATCCTGACATTTTCAAAAATTGTCACTTTTTTGGATTTCTGGATAAATATAATAATCGAATTCTTTTGTAGCTTTTGTCATTTTAAGAGTATGCTTTAGCTCACTTCCCAGTAAAAATTTAGTTACGCAACATATTTAAGAATCCAACAACAAATTGAAGAAGTCAAAGTTTTTTATCGATCATCCTGAATCGTAAAAAGAGGAAATTTGTACCCAAATTTATCTCAATATAAATATTTTAAGAACACTGTTTGTAAATTTAAGAAATAAATAGTAATTCAAATGAAAATCCATGTTAAAATATAGAGAAAACTCCTTTATTTAAAGAACAATGTTTATATTAAAGGGGTTTATTTTTGCTATTTTTAACAACATTTTTTCAGTTCTTAAGAGCATTTTTATAGATTTTTTATGCCATCAAAGTCCGGACCTAATCATATAACGCTCAGTTATTACTAAATGATTGAAATATTAGACCAAAATTTTTTTAAAACGTTTAAAGAGACGAAGAGTGCTCTAGCTTGAACTTATATGAAATATCAACACCTATTGTAGTAGCATCGAATCGAAGTTTCATCTGTTGCATGCCTAGATTAATTTCAAACTAAATAGATTTTTTTATGTATAGTCATTAAATTTTTACTTTTTTGCAAAAACTTCAACCAGCAAGTTTTTTCAAAATATTTGAACATTTAATCTTTTTCTCATATATTCTATTGAAGATCGAGGGGGGGAGGGAGGAGTGGAATGTAGTACAGATGCTTTTTTTTATGTACAATTCTCAGTCAATTTTTACTTTTTTGCTGAAACTTCAACCAACAAGTTTTTCAGAAAAAAGAAGTATAATAATAATAATAATAATATTTCTCTCTTAAATTCTATTAAATATAAGAGGGTGGGGGAGGTGTGTAGACACGTTTTTGACAGAGATGTTGTAGACAGAAATTTGATAAATTTTCTGTTACACTACTTGCTTACCCTTATCATTCGGACATTTTAATTTCTACTGCCCCAAATTCTTTTAAACGTTCAGAGTGATCCTACTAACCGCTTGCTTGACGTTCGTGACAAACAATAATGTATTTTTAAAAGGCTTATTGCAATCACAGCAACATCGCTTATAACTTCTTGTTAATTTTATTTTGATTAGGAGAGCGACAAAAGAACGGCATTAGATCCGCGCTCTTCACCCCTAGCGGGTGAACACCTTCACGTGGCTATCGGACGGAGCTAGTATGAATGTTGCAATATTTTCACACCTATCCGTCACGTCCGATAAATCGGAACGGGCGGACGGATCGGTCGCCATGTGAATCGGCCTTAAAGAAGGCGAATCGGCCTCAGTTCTCCCATTAAAATGTAAGCAAATTGTTTTATAATCCTTCTGTCTCATCGTTTTATAATTAATAATTCAACTGCTAATCGTTATTGTATAAGAGGTAAGAGGTTATTGTTCAACTTTTTCAAACTGCGGCCCGCCAGGTGATCAGTGACCGGAATTCTGGCCCGTGGGCTCTTTACAGTTGGACAGAGCTGAACCAAATCAAGAAATCACGGTTCTACCATTCAACCGCAACCGTAGAAACACCGTCGCTCTTTTATATATATATATATATATATATATATATATATATATATATATATATATATATATATATATATAATAAAGATCACTTACCTTTATAAGATGTTTTGGGAAGTTAAATACAGTTGGAACAGCCTCAGATTTCAACTTTCTAATATTTACGTAACCTTTTAAGAAGTCATCTTCCGTAAAATGCTTAGAACACAAATAATGATGCACTGTAGGAGTAAAATTTTCTCTCTTAACAGCTAGCACCCACTTGTGCAAAAGCACTTTGTTATGCAAAGGAAACCTGTAAGCAGTGTGGTATTTTTTATTAGATAAGTTCGAGCAAATTTAAGAAAATACATTCTAATATGGAAACAGACTATACTTTATTTTTTAAAAAAGTAAACTGTGGGCTTCAAAAGATAAAATCATGCGGTAAGTATACAAAATTTCTGGAAAAATTATCACTTTTTATAGATATTGCAGAAATTTGCATTGCTCAAGTTGTATTAACTGCAAAACAAAACTTCTTGTAATTTGATTGTTTATAATTTAAAAAAAAAACGCGTTTTTTATGTATGGTTTTACAAATAAGAACTGCTATTTTTATGCGCAATGGAATTTGTTCGAACGTATGGTAGATATGAGACAATATAATAAATTTTAACATGCCTTAAAATTTGTGTTTTTTTCTATCTTATGAAATTAGTTCTACATTTGCTTTTTTTACATTTTTAAAATTTACACACGAAAAATGACATTATTAATGCAGTTTCACTTTATATTTTGAACCAGATGTTAGAAACTTTTTTTTTTTTTTTAACTTGGTTTGCGACATAAAAGTCATGGTAGGGGAACAAGGGGGGGGGGGGGGCAAAAGTGAAATTAGTGAGGCCAAGTGGAATAATGAAATATTTACTCTGCTTTTAGCTTTATCTATCTGGTATTATTTTAACTATGCAGTACCATATGCAGTCTATTCCAGTCAGAAACAAAACACCACCGGAAGTTAAATCATTTGGTAATACAGGCAATTTTTAAAAAATGATACTCATACTGTAATATTTTATTGTAACTCAAAAATTATTTTTGTTAGTATAAAATGAATAAGCAATGCAGTATTAATTTAGTTAATAATTAGTTTATTTGTATTTTAAATAAATTGTACAATTATTCTAGTACATACGGGGCAAAGCGGGGGGGCAAAGTGAAATAACGTGTTTCATTTACTCACTCAATCATTAAATATAAATCACTTACGTTTTCAATTATTAATTAATTTACCTACATTCCTTTATTTAGTAATGCACGTATTTCATTCACTTTTTTTCCAATTCATGGATTCTTTTACTCGCTCGTTTATTTTCTTTATATGTTAATATATTTATTCATTTAGTTGTTCGTTTATTGTTTCACTAGTGGTTCCCGCACGGATTTGCCCGTAATAGAAAAATTAAAAGGTCTTTTGGTTCGCCTGTATATTTACAAATAATGTATGGTGAATTTTCTCGCCAGTTGGCTTGTACCCTTGTTACGGTTCCACGTTATGATAATTTCGTGTCTCGCCAATTGGCTTGTGTCCATGTTACGCTTCCACGTTATGATAATTTCGTAATTTACTTGTCCATCTTATAATATTTTGGTTCTTAAAATTGGAATAGAAAAAGAACCACATCGGATTTTCGAAAAATCGCTTCGAGGTGCACACTCCCATGCTACAAACTAACTTTGTGCCAAATTTCATGAAAATCGGCCGAACGGTCTTGGCGCTATGCGCGTCACAGACATCCTACAGACAGAGAGACTTTCAGCTTTATTATTAGTAAAGATTATCGTTTTATTTATTCATTCTTTTATTTATCTTCTTTTATTTACTGATTCTTTTGATCAAAAATATGTTTTATAATCGAATAGAAGTTATTTCACTGAAAAAATATTTTATTTTTCAATTTGCCTCCATGAAAAAAATAAGTGAACATTTTCCACTTTTTTTTTCTTTCTTTCTTTTCTTTTCTTTTTTTTTTTTTTTTTTTTTTTTTTGAAGGCTCAAATTTACTGCCAAAAATAAAAAATACTGTTTCAACGCATATTTTATTTTAAAATACAATGTTCTTTCTTTATGTGCAGTAATTTTCATGAAAATTTTCCGATTGGTTCATTTTGGAAAACTTTAGTCATCTTAACCATTTCACTTTGCTCCACATTCCCCTACATCCCCCTTTAAAAGGAAAAACACATTAAAATGCTAAAAACGTGCTAAAAGCGTACAACTGTACATTTGTCTATCGAGTCTTAGGGAATTTTTCAGCATTTAAAATATTTTTATTCCTATTGGTTAGTTAACATTATAGTACTGTAGAACCACCTCGATTATCCGAGCTAATTGGGACCGGAAAACTCGGTTAATAGAAACTTTGCATAAAAATCTGTCAGGATCCCAGACTTTTAAAAAGTATTAATTAAAATGCAATAGAACATTTTTAAAAGATTGAAATGAACCATGTAAAAAGCAATGTTTTACAGTTAAATAACTAAAATAGAATATAACTTGTAGTAAGTTTTAAAACAATGTTTATTTATTTATTTATTATTTTTTTACAATGCCGAGTTAAATATTGAAAGATGCATTTGAAGAAACAAACTTCTAGAAAATATTCTTATTTTCAAATTTAAAACTCTTCATTTAATATCAAATTAAAAGTTTCTTTTTAAATAGACTTAGTTATCGACTCGGTTAACAGAAACCTCGGTTAATCGAAGCTCTGTTAATCGAGGTCCTACTGTAACTCAAACTAAATTCTACGCTTCTAAAAACAAATTCACTCTTACCTGTGGAAAGATACATCGCTGCCTTTCTTGGCTCTATTCGTGCACTTAAATGCTGAACATGAAGCCGGCATGCTTGAGTTTCATCCACCTAAAAAGCGCTGAGAAACGAAGCAAACGCTATCCGAGCACCAATACATTTGCCCGTACAATGGCGAACGAGTCTACTTCAAGGGAGAATCATTTCCCCCTCCGAACTTCGGTAGACTGATCCATCTAGTTAAGTGAGCGAGAGCGAACCGGTTCCCATGTCTATGGCGAAATATTCAATGGGCGATTCTTTTTCTCGTTACTTGTGTTACTTTTACACAACATTTTTCAACTTTAACAGGGGCGGATACAGAAAAATCTTTTGGAGGAGCCCGAGAAATTGACTAGCACCCCTCCCCCCCCCTATACAATGTTTTCTTTCATCACTTTTACTTTTAAGGACTGGGTACTTTTTATAGTTTTCTAAACTAGTTGTTAAATTTTTATATGTTTTAAGAATGCAAAAAAAAAAAAAAAAGTTGAACGTTCATATTAATTTTTTGTTGTAAAAAAAATTCTGAAATTTCGTTACATGAGTTACCCTTTATAAAGCTTGATATTTGAAACTTTGAATAGATACGTTAGCTCCTTCAGGCCAACGAATCTACTTTTAGAACATAAATAGTATGCACAAATATACTTTGAAAGAGGACGTAAAATATCTTTAACGTTTCAAGCCAATTAAATACTAAATCCAATGTGATACAGGGTTCCCACTCTTCCAGTAGTTTAAACTAGTATGTTGTGGCCATCACGAAACTTTCTTCTATATTTTTCTTTTTTTTTCTGATCCCTCCCCATGCTTGACGAGGAAGCAATATTCCCAACAAAAACAAAATTACACATGCAAAAACTTGACGACTATCCCAATGTCTGAATTATTGCAAAAGCAAAGCAAAGAGCGAAAATTGAAAGTTATTTTAAAAGCCTCTCTTGAATTAATTACAAATATTTTATTTGTTAACAAACATAAGATGGCAACAGTTAAAAATTTTAAATCATTGAGATAATATTTCCTATCATTTCCATACAATTAAAATCACGAGAAATACGCAGACGACAATCTATTACGAATCTATTACGATTTATCTTTCTTATTGTTGCATTAATAAAAATATTTTTATTCACAAAAAAAAAAAAAAAAAAAAAAATCAACACCTCTTGGAGCGATCGGCGTCAAAATTGAACCAAAGCATGTTTACATATGGATTCACATATATTCCAAATTTCAACCAGAACGTAGCATTACTTCTTGAGATAGGGCACTCAAAATGGAAAAAAAGAACGGGTGATTGCGCTACCCCCTTTTTAGCTGTTGACACAAAAATAAAATCAGTTCTTATACCCACTAAGGGCTACTTGCCGATAAATTTTTCTTTCATTCCGTTCATTATTTCTTGAGATACAGCAGTCACAATTGACGACAAAAAACGTTCTATAGCTCGACCCCCGTTTGAGTTATTGACACCAAAATTGAATCAGCACCTGTTCCTGTTAATACCAACATATGGACCAAATTTTGTTTATTCCGCCAGTTACTTCCTGAGGAATAGCAAGCACGCGTAACTCGAAAAACGTCCCATTGCTCCACCCCCTTTGGAGGAATTCGCGCCAAAAACTAATGGGCACAAGTTCACATAGGGGCACATATGTGTACTAAATTTCGTTCGATTTCATGCGGTAGTTTTTGTTGTAGAGCGGCCACAAAAAACTGGTCACGCACAGACGTGACACACACACACACATACACAGACAGATAGACATTTTCCAAAAATGGTCGAAATGGACTCAGCACACCTCAAAACGTTCGAATCCGTCAAATTCGAAATTTGAAAATTTGCACGAATCCAATACTTTCTTCTATATATTAGATATAGAAGAAAGTAAAAATATGGCCTTTATGTGGCTTTCTCCGGCACATTTTTATCGATGTAGGATCACTTCACTCCAATGGTTCAAGAAAGATGAAACTTGAGGTATATGATTAATATATCAAGTTAATTTATAATATGAGATATTTTTCTTTTACCCTGCTAATATAGGTAAGGAGAAAAACTTTACTACTTTACGCCTAAGGTGTCTGTTACCGAAAAAAAAAAGTCTGAATATTTTCTA
The DNA here is from genome assembly GCF_026930045.1 of Uloborus diversus. Taxonomy (NCBI): domain Eukaryota; kingdom Metazoa; phylum Arthropoda; class Arachnida; order Araneae; family Uloboridae; genus Uloborus; species Uloborus diversus. Next base: position 129,826,399 of record NC_072737.1, on the reverse strand, counting down.
GGGTTGAAATTTTAATAAAAGTCTTACTTTTTAGTTTTTAAGTCATAGTTATAGTAGAACATTTGTTTTAATGTTATTTCATAGTTTTTTCAAGAAAAAATTTAATGATTAAGAAAAATATAGCTTTTAAATTTATCTTTATAAATTAAGCATAATAATAAAAATGAAATTATTAATAATAAAATTTATAAATTAAGCATAAATTATGCATTTTTTGTTGACTTTCTGTGTGCTACCAAATATGGTCAAAATCTCACAGAAAAAATGTTTTTCTTTTTTTAATCAAAAGTTGATGCTGAAATTGAAAACAGTAGATACCTTTTAATCTATAAAAAAGATTTGTTTTCAATCCGTGAGAAAAAATATTTCAATGTGTCAGGACCACTTTTCGTGGAATCCCCCTAATCAGCTTTTAGCTCCACCTGTCTGGTATTATTTTATCTATGCAGTATTATATGTAGTCTATTCCAGTCAGGAAAAAAATACCGCCGAAGATTAAGCATTTGGTAAAAGAAGCAATTTAAAAAATGCTATTCATATTGTAATATTTTGTAGTAAGTCAAAAATTATTTTTGTTACAACAAACTGATAAAGTTCTTGTTATTAATATTTTAAATAGTTATCGAGACCTCCTAATATTCAATGCAGAATTAATTTAGTTAATATTAAGCTTATTAGCATATTAAATAAATTGTACAATTAGTCAAGTACATACGGGGCGAAGTGAAATAGTTTATTTCATTTGCTCACTCAATCATGTATGCAAATCACTTATGTTTTCATTTATTAATTAATTCATTTACATTCCTCCATTTAATAATTCACTTATTTATTCATTCATTCACTTATTTTCTCATTCATTCATTCTTTTACCCGCTCATTTATTTTTCTTCCAAAATAACTGATTTATTCATTAAATTATTCATTTATTGTCCTATTATCTTTTCAATTATTCATTCCACCTTTTATTTACCGATTCATTTGATCAAAAATATGTTTTATAATCTAATAGAAAATATTTCATAAGAAAAATTTTATTTTTCACTTTGCCCCGTAAAAAAAAACTGAAAATTGTACACTTTTTTTTTTTTTTTTGAAGACTCAAATTTACTGCCAAAAATAAAAAATAATGTTTTAACACAAGTTTTACCATAAAATACAATGTTCGTTTTTTCTGTACTGCAATTTTCAAAACAAATTTCCGGTTTGTACATTTGGAAAAAACTTAAGTCATCTTAACCATTTCACTTTGCCCCATATTCCCTACTTGACAAATTGTGAAATTTATTTAAAATACAAATAAGCTTATTATTAATTAAGTTTTTCTGCATTGAATATCAGGAGGTCGCAATTAATATTTAAAATGTTAATTACAAGAACTTTATCATTTTATAGCAACAAAAATTTTTTTTGCCTTACAACAAAATATTACTATATAAGTATTATTTTTTTAAAATTGCCTGTATTACCAATTAGCTTTAATCCTTAGTGGTATTTTTTTCCTGATTGGAATAAACTACATACGGTACTATATAGTTAAAATAATATGAGATAGGTGGAACTAAAAGCAGAATAAACATTTCACAATTTCACTTTGCCCCATGTTCCCCTGCTAATAATAAACAGAGTGTATATAGTAGTTTTTCATATTTGCTAGCTAATTTGTATACGTATATTTAGGAATTTGCAGTTTAAATTTCATATTTTCTACTTTAATTACGTATTTAACGTATTTAATTATTTTATACTTATATTTATTTTCTTACTTGAAATTTGATATGACAATTTATGAAATTCATGTCAAAGTAGAGCATAATATCAGTCATAGAGTTAAAAAACACGCTTGTAATTTATTAATCAGAATAGAAGAATTCATCAGTTAGAAAGGCAAAATTTAGCTAATTTAGTATTCATCTGATGCTTTATCACTAAATTTAATACACAATAATGTACGGACGTGATAAACGTACAATTAATATTCAATACTGTCAATATTTTTTAACTTGCATTTGAACAAACATACCAGCTTCACATTTTTAATAAAAAATGTTATAAAAATTTTGAATAAGTGTATAAATATTGGATGGAACCACTTACCTCACACAATTTGCTGTTTCGGTTAGGAATCCATTTATCTCTTCCGATCCTACACACCCACAGCTTTCTTCTTCCTTCATTTCGTTTACCCACAGGTAAACGATACAATTTGTGACCTGATTTCGAACTGTTAGAGCATCCAAATGCACTACACCAAGGCATCTTCACAGTTTACGAAACGTTTTTTGAAATTGATCGATTTAAATGTCGGAGCGAAAGAAACGGACGTCTTAACTGTTCCAGATCCTGCGTAATGTAGTCGTACAAGCTAAAGACCCAAAATGGCGCGAGAAACCCACGTGACTGGCAACCTCCAGGAAAATCGAAAGCGGTATGCAGTGCATGGCTCAAGGTCGTTCCGAAAGAGGAAAGACTTGAGTGTTCACGAGGAAGGTTTATGAAGCGAACCGCGCCATTTTGAAATTTTTATGGGGGTTAATTTTAGGCAGTTTTTAATTGCAATTTTTTTAGGTCTCGTATCTCGTTGATGGAAATTTGCGCAGTGCCAGATTTAGGGGAGCAAGCCGGGGTCATTGCCTCGGGCGGCAACTCTCGGGGGCGGGTAATTGATCCTGTTTCTATGGGTGAGTCATTCCATTTCAAATCAGGCAGGCAGGTATGAAAAGTGTCATATGACCATCACCGATTTTTTTGAAAAAAAAAAAATACAGTAGTTACAACTAAGGAACATATGAAATATCCCAAAAGCATTTTGCAAAAAAATTTTTTTTTATTCAGTTACTGCCTATTAAAATTCTGCACAAAATCCGCCATTTTGGAAAAAACCGGCAAAGCACTCCATTTGAAATGGACACTATTTCAAAAGTATTTAATCTATGCGAATAATTCGTTTTTCTAAAAATAAATAAGGACCCATATATCCTCTAGACATCGTTTTTGAAAGTTTAGTTAGGTTTTTTGATAAAGAAAAAAAATTCATTTTTGCGGCGAAAAAACTGCATTTTTACCGATTTTATGATTTTTTTTCTCCATGAAAAAAAAGTTTTTTTTTACTAAACGGAGATGGCAGTCTAAAGCCCTTATATAATAGTTTCATAACATATTTTATTATAATCCTTGGATGCATACAGTCTCGGAAATAAAATTTGAAATTTTGAAAATTTTCAAAAATTAGCGATTTTTGAAGTGATTTTACTCAAAAAAACCATTTTTTAAAAATATAAAAATTGGCTCATTTGAACCCCATATAATGCTTAATAAGTGGATAGACACTGCATCCCGTATTTTTTCCCATAAAATGTTTTATGATTTTTTGAAAGTGACCTTATCGCCCATTGCATGCATGTAAAATAAAAATGTCTAATAATTTCAGTAACTGAAATTCTGATTATATTAATGCCTAATAGCTACAATAACGGTGCACTTTATCAGGAACAACTAAAATCTTACTTACTTTTAATCACATATCAGTAACAAACCGCTTTTGATGACTCAGTCAATTCGTCTTTTTGTAGGACTCCGTGTGTAGCCTTTAGATAGAAGAGCCTTTGGTGATTATATTAATCACTAATAGCTACGATAATGATGTACTTTATCAGTAACAGTTAAAATCTTTCCTTTTTTTTTTTTTATAAATATTAGTTTATTTTGTCTCCAAAGCTTTGCATTCACCGTTACTTTCATATGCAGCAACGAATCATATTTTTTCTCTTTCAATTCTCTTTCTCTTCAACTCAATTACGCGACAGGGGGAACCATCAAAGGGAAGAACAATATAAATGCACTTAAAACGATTAACTTTAATTTCGTGCTTTGGTTGTCATTGGCGAATGTTGTCACATAATTTTTGGATCTTTGGATCCTCGTATGATTACTTTTATACGTAAGAATATGTATACTAAATTCAAACCGCAAAACTCACTTGTAGTTTAAGAATTTAAAAAGCCTACCTGTTTTATGAGAGAAGTAATCAATTGAAAATGGTCGTAAGTTGAGATAACCAAACAAATCACCAAAGGTAGCTATTATCGCCAGAGATCCAATTTCTAACAAAAGAAGTGCAGGAACCCTATAGTCTTCAGAACTTATTTTAATGCTTAAGTGGCTTGAATTAATCAAAAATACAAAAATTTGAGTGAAAAAAATAAGGAAGTATGGGAGCTCAGCTCCCATAACAATTAGGCGCTGATCAGCAGAAAAATATATTTATATAACGAAGTACAAAAAGGCGAATCGATTGGGTCATCAGGAGCGGTTTAATACTGCTATATTATTAAAAGTCAGTAAAATTTTATTTGTTGCTGATAAAGTGCACCATTATTGTAGCTATTAGGCATTAATACAATCAGATTTTCAGTGACTGAAATTATTAGAAATTTTTATTTTACATGCATGCCACGGGCGATAAGGTCACTTTCAAAAAATCATAAAACATTTAATGGGAAAAAATACGGGATGCGGTGTCTATCCACTTGTTAAGCATTATATGGGGTTCAAATGAGCCAATTTTTATATTTTTAAAAAATGGGTTTTTCGAGTAAAAGCACTTCAAAAATCGCTAATTTTTGAAAATTTTCAAAATTTCAAATTTTATTTCCGAGGCTGTATGAATCCAAGGATTATAATAAAATATGTTATGAAACTATCATATAAGGGCTTTAGACTGCCATCTCCGTTTAGTAAAAAAAAACTTTTTTTTCATGGAGAAAAAAAATCGTAAATTCGGTAAAATTGCAGTTTTTTCGCCGCAAAAATGAATTTTTTTCTTTATCAAAAAATCTAACTAAACGTTCAAAAATAATGTCTAGAGGATATATGGGTCCTTATTTATTTTTAGAAAAAAGAATAATTCAAGTAGGTTAAATACTTTTGAAATAGTGTCCATTTCAAATGGAGTGTTTTGCCGGTTTTTTCCAAAATGGCGGATTTTGTTCAGAATTTTAATAGGCTGTAACTGAAGAAAAAAATTTTTCTTGCAAAATCCTTTTGGGATATTTCATATGTCCCTTAGTTGTAACTACTGTAATATTTTCAAAAAAATCGGTGATGGTCATGTGACAGACCCTGCCTGACCTGAAATGGAATGGCTCGGGTGTTTTTTCGGTTACTCTCGATGTAAAAACTTGAAGAAAGACGGGTAAGGGTGGCTTCGAAAAGATTCATCTTCTGTTTTGAAAAAATAGTAGGGTAAGATAATATTTTTTAGTCTTCCGGCTTTCTTAGGATTCTGGTCATTAGGATGTCCCCAGCATCCCCCTCCCCCCAAAAAAAAGATTATTAAAAATGTTTCATTTAATTTGAACAACTGCGATCCGTACCAACCCTCGCTTGAAAGTTTAAAACAGCACTGTGTATTAGGCCGAATCTGAAAATAAATTTCTTTTTCGGATATTCGAAATTTTATGTTGATAAAACGTTGCCCCTATAGTCCCACACGTACCACTAAATATTTGTTCAAATTAAAAAATATTAAGGTGTCCAGAAGTAGGCCCAAAATTTGTAAGCGGGCTTAAAATAAAAAAAACGAGCAGTTCAATATTATCATGGGTGATTAATGTCAATATATTTTTTAATTAAAATATATATATATATATATATATATATATTAAAAAATAAAAACTTCCCGCAAAATGTTTTTTTTTTGAGCAATCACGATTGCTTATTGTTCTCATTTGACTGTCCTTGGCGTTATGCTGATTTTATTCCCCCCACCTGCCACCCTCTGCAGCACTCCCGCCCACCGTTCTCTGCAGGCGCGGCTCCTCCGGCCCTGAGCACTGTCCCCCGAAATCCGCTTCTCCTGGTCGGTGGCGTCCATGTCCTACACACATGCTCATACATACGCACACGCCTACGTGCATACACAAGTCTATGCGCACACAAACCTACGCACATACACAAGTCTATGCACACACAAACCTACGCATATACACACATACACACAAGCGTACACATGCACCAGCGCCTACACACACACACAATAGTACACATGTAACCGCCCAGGAGAAGGGGTAGGTTTGGGGTTACAGGAGCAGTTTTCAGAAACAATAACTTCAATGAGTAGGGTCCTGTCGCAACTCGTGATTGCGAAAAACATAATTTGAATTAAAAATATCGGAATTCAAATTAATTTTTCCTTTTTTTTTTTTTTTTGACTGATTGAAAATATGATCGCTGAAGATAGTAAACACTTCTGAAGGGAGACTAAAACAATTTCACACGTTAGAGGGCTTCAAATTCTGGAATGATTATGAAATAAATCTATACTTCTCTCTCTCTCTCAGAGAAAGTCCACGTAGATTTTCAAAAGTTTTCTAATTGGCTATAGGTCTTGACGACTTGAAAACTCTGAGACGACAAAAAGGAGGGGGGGGGGGGGGGGAGGGATAGCAAAGGAAAAAAAATTCAGACCTTTCTTTCGAAAAGAAGATACTGATGACATCATGTTATTTTTCAGACAAAAGAAATACGAACATTAGCATAATAAGCATTTCCATCACAGTCCATTATCACTTCCCCTCCATGCAATGATCCTCATCCAGGAAACTTTTGATTTCCAACGAAATGTACCATGAGTGTCCGTGCCCACAGAGTAGGGTAGACGGGGCACGTTTACGCATGGGGTTCGTTTACGCAGTGCCCTTTTTTCAAAACGAGTTGTAAATGGAGAGCCAACAATCATAGCAGATTGATGCTGCTCCCTAGCAAATATTCCCACAAGTTTTTAGCAAGTTCCCATCAGTCGAGCTTCGGTTTAGCATGCGGATAAGAAAATCTGTTTTCTACCAAGCCGAGTAAGTTTTGTGTTGAACGTTTTGAATCTTATTGTGAACAAATAATATTTTGTTAAAAACAAGTAAATATAGAAAAAAAGTAGCAGAATTTTATCTTTTTTTGAGAATTGCATTTGTATGGACAGAAGAGTTATTAAATATTGTTGCACGTGAGAAATAAATCCGAACTTGCCAACGGGGCACATTTACGCACATTCTTACTCCGTCTTACTAATCTGTCTTACTTCTAAACGGGAGCCGGACGCTTTTTTCGCTCTGTACTGTCTCAAACCTTTAGTATTTTCGAGTCATTTGGTTTTGAAAATCACCATTCATTTTAATTAGGTAACATATTTGTATCTTATAGCTTACAATCATATAGTGTTGCCTTCATGCCTGTTCAGCTTTGACTTTATACACTATTCAGCCTTTTAATAAATTTTCATTGTTTTAAAGATAGTAAGACATTACGATCAAAACACTAACAGAACTACCTTAGCTGTCAAAATAATGAAAATGCTTATCGATGATCCAAGTATTTCTCCCAATAGGCCTTCCTCATCGTCACATATATGGACTACCCCAACTGAAACCATTTGAAAAAGTAGGACCAAAGCTTAGGAACCAGGAAAGGAAAAAAAGAGGGTGTTCACAATCCTAATTGGTACTACGATTGAAGAAGTACTCAGACAAGAGCAAAGAAAAAAAATGGCTAGAACAAAACAAAAAGGAGAAATTACTTTAAAATTTACAAGTTTCTATTGAAGCAGAAATATAAGATATCAAAGAAAAAAGTATGAAACCAAAACCTGCGACAGGGGAAAAATTAGTACACTCTGTAAAAAGGAAATTAATGAACGATTTTGTTTACGATGTAGAAAATTGTGCTTGCATCTATTGTTTGAAAACACACAACCATTCGAAAAAAGGACAAGATAGGGTTCATTGTCTTAGATGTCAAAACGCAGTCCCATGACAAGTATGCGAAAAGAAATACTTTGTTTTTGTTAGTAAAAATCTAACCGTAATGAAGAAGATGACTGAATAGTTTCTGTTTTTAACTAGCAATAAGTCCTATGATTTTATTTTACCTTATAAAAGGTTCTTTAATTAATTATTTGTGATTTTCTTATTTTGAAATTGTTTTAACAGAAATAAAACATTTAAATTTGGTTAAATATGAATTTCACTTACTCCTTGGTATCATTTTTACTATTCGTAAACGTGCCCCGTGTTCGGGGCAAGTTTACGCAATCGACTTGGGCTCAAAAAACATTTTTTTACGGTTAAAAATACAAACTGAGCAACAACTGAATATACAAATTTTGACTTCATTGACTGCTTTATAAAACCACAATGTCTAAAATTTCCCAGGTTCAAAAATAAAAAATAAAAAAATCATTGAAAAAAAATCCTCGAAAACGTGCCCCTGTCTACCCTACATGTCCTAAGGACCGATACGAACCTCACCAATGTATTGCGTGAGTTAACTAGATAGATAGTAGATAAAATAATTCCACAACAGCAACAAACGGACAAGAAACGAAATAGCAGTTTGTTGCCAGCGATTGACTTTCCATCGACAGTGATAAAATAGAGGTCACAGAGGCCGACCTCCCCACCCCGCACCCCACCCCCCGGATGATTAAATTCCAAATTTTCTATAATTTACGTTTCTTTTTTTTTTTTTTTTTTAACTTTTACATAGTAAAAGAAGTGTGATCCAAATTTTTCTTCATTGAGAGGGGGAGGGGCAGCTGGCATCCTACAGGGGAAGGGCACTGCACCTCCGGAGAGATGCCTGAACGGAACACTGATTAGGGGCCGTCTTCAAATGATGTCAAGCTTTGAGGACGGAGGGGGGTTTGCTAAAATTGTGATAGTTTGTGACAAGTGCAAAGAAGGAGTACCAAAAAAAAGTGACACCATGGTTTTTTTTTTCTAACAATATGCTTATGAAAAACAGCATGGCATGTGACAAAGGGGAAGAGGGGTCATTTTTTTTTTTTTTAAGTGTAACATCGTTTATGGATAGCCTTTATGTCAGACCGCATGCTCTTTTTTTAAAAATAAAAAGTAAATGAGAAAAAGAATGAGGCAGTTAAGGAAAAAATGAAACAATTGAAAATTTTCCGGCTTAAATATTTTACTGTCCCAACTGTGTGTTTGTTCCGACAAACAGTACTAAATAAACAGAAGCATTAACAATTGTTTTAAATACTTTTTACTAATGCAGTGAAATCCTGTTGAAGCGTTACAACGAAACAGTCGTTTCAATGAAATAAATTTTCAGTCTCGACTTAGTGCCATTACATTGCTTGAAATCCATATACGACGAAACTCTCGTTACAATGAATAAAATTTGTGGTCCTTCAAAGTTTGCTGTAACGGGATTTCACTGTAGTACGATGTAAAATTTTCGTTGAACATACCAATTTTAATTTTGAAACTTTTCTGACAGATAATCACGTCTCTTCGAGGAGAGTGGTCACATCAAGGGGCTTTACTCTTTTATTACTGCTTTTTTCTTTCTATCTTTCCTTCTTTTTTCTCAAATATGCATTTGGGTTAATCATTATTACAGTTAAACTACTCTTTACTATGCATTAAAGTTTCTTCCATTTTCTCAACAGAAATTTGTTGCGCATATGCTTGAATGTTGGTACATTCGAACATACGAATTTCCAGCACACTTTGGGAACGCGCGTTTGGAAATATCGAAACATTCGGAACACTTCAATGGAGTCGTTTCCAAAATTTTAAAAGTATTTTTTTCTGAAAGAGCATGCTTATAAACATAGGATCTGACCATTTTTTTAAATATTTTGTTCAAGTGTAATATTAAAAAAAAAAAAAAACTTAAATCGGTGCGCTCTCATTGTTTACACTTCTGTACGATGACGTCACAAATGATGAAATGCCATTCAGTGTTGTCATTCACAGAGCAAAATATTTAATTCGCATCTTTACTCACGTGTATTGGCAACGATATGGTTGATAACAAGCGTAGAGCGCAATTTTAATTCACTTCTTGATTATCATAACGTGGAAACGTGGTAGAAAGATGCGCCAAAGAGCATAATTTGTGACGTCATCAAGACCACTTTTGTTTGAAAAATCGGACAGTTTAAAAAATTAAGTAAAAAATAACTGTTGGGAAAATAAAAGTATTTTCTGGGTCCATGTTATTATTATTATTATTATTATTTATTGCTTATTCTATCAACTTCAGTGACAAAAAGTACTACTTTTGACTGAAGGAAACAAGCCCATTCAGAAATTTTTTTTTCCAGTTGCTTGAATGTGTAGTGTAGTATAACGTGATCCGAATGTGCTCCGTTATAAAGAAAATGTTCCGAAAGTACATAGAGTGTGTTCTTGTCAGCAGGGCTGCGGAGTCGGAAGGAAAATCGCTGACTCCGACTCCTTGATTTTGAAACTTTCGGCTCTAAATCCAACTCTGCCCATTTTTTTTTGCAATTCCCCTCCTCCCCTTATGGGAAGGAAGAAAATCCCCTTCACAGGGATCTAAATATTTATTCATTTTATGAAGTTTTTTAATGAAATAATTGTAGAGACGTAGGAGTGAACAATATGGAGAGAGCCCGTCATTTGTGACGAGCCCCAAAAGTTTTGTGCTCGCCCCTGAGTGCAGCCGCAGAGATATAAGTATTCATATTACAGGCATACTTAAGATCATTTAAGAGTTCCTTTTGACGGTCGGTAGTTTGTTTTTAACAGACTTCAAAACTGAATATTTTAGTGTCTATGTTACCGTTAAAGTATGAAATCCGTTAGTTTATAGAATACCTAGTTATTTCATGGAATAACTGATCGTGTCCGTTAAAGTGTAAAACTCTCTTGTATTTTATGGTTTAACTAGTTATTTCATAGGATAACGATCTGCAGCCCGTTAAAGTGTAAAATAATCTATATCATATATATTGCACGACACCTTTCACCCCTACTGCATTAATGAACTATTCCAGGCCACAGGGAGAGAACTTGTTTAGCGTGTTAGCGCCAGTTTTTGTTTAGAAATAATGTTCTTTGTAATTACAAGTATCATTTTAGTAATCCTTGTTGTAACAAATGATTTATGGTACGTTTCCATAAATACCATTTATACGCTGCATAGATAAATTGCTTCTTTTTCATTTTAATTGTCTAACATTAGTTTATTTACAGAATACCTAGTTATTTCATTATAGGTAAATTGTTTATTTTACACTTTAACTGTCTCTCATTAGTTAATTTACAGAATAACTAGCTGCGTTGCCCGGCTTTACCCGGTCCACCTTGAAAATAAAAATTGTCAATCAGGCGTAAAAAATAAATTTAAAAAAAAACATCATCCCTTCCAAACAATGACGACAGGTATTAAAATACCTTTAAGAAATTAAATCCAGAAAGATGGATTTCAAATGTGTAACCATGTAAACACAAAATAAAATAAGTTTAAGGAACTAAAATGCGAAAGAAAATGGTTCACAATTTGAATGGAATCGAGATTTCTTAAACTTGATTTAAAAAGGCTTGTAACTTTTTTTCCTTTCGAGATAAAAGCTTGTGTTTTCGACCTTAGGTCGAGTTACATCTGGAGAAAAAAAAGCAGCTCTTTCCAATGCTGTCAAAAAGAAAACTGTAGGACAATTCCTCCCATTTTTATTGATGGATTTAATGAAGAAAGTAGTGCCTAAATTTCAGCTAAGCTTAAAAAAATTCGAGTTAAAAACGTAAAAAACTCCCGCCGCAATTAAGTTAAGCATTGGAACAAATTGCGTAGAACGCGGAAAATTCTTCCCTTTCCAACGATATATAACATTACTATTTGAGAGTAATTTTTCACCCCCATGTTCGGGAATTTATGTAAAAATTGGGCCTAAATTGGAATAAAAAGAGAACTATTCATCGAATTGTTTTCGAACTGGTCTGCAAACCTAAATTTCACCACAATCGGCCGGGTAGTTTTCGAGTTTTGCGAGTTCAAACACACAGACGCTTTTTGGAGACTTCATTTTATACTATGTAGAGATTAGTTATTTCATAGAATAACTAGTTAAAGTGTCAAATTAATAACATATTACACACTTTAACGGACACGATCAGTTATTTCATGGAGTAACTAGGTATTCTATAAAATAACTGCATTATATACTTTAACGGTAACATCTCTATTTCCTTATTAAAAAATTCTGGATTAACTTCCTGGTTTCGGACACAACTTTTGTTGCTTTCTGAAGCTCTACCCTCTTGTATAAAACATATTTTGCTTCTGTTTTGCCAGCGGAGTCAATGAAATAATGAATCAAAAGAAAAACTTACGTTTACTTTGCGAATGATGAGGGTTCAGTTGTATTCCAAGAAATTCAGACTCAGCTTTACAACACTCCGTCATTAGAAAAGAAGGTTTCTGACAGCCGATGATGATTGATGATGCCTTAATTGTTAGATTCATTTGTATTGGTGACAAGATTCGGTTTCATTTCGATAAATTCATCTCAGAGTGTTATCGATACATTCGGTAATTAACATACTACTTTGTGATGACTTGATTCCAACGAAATGAGTGGACTTATGCAGGGGCGGATACAGGCTACTATTATTATTATTTGGGGGGGGGGGTCACGCTGAAGAGTTAAGGTTTAATGAACGAAAAATTCCTAGAATTGCTGGAGTGTCAATAAAAAGCACCAACTATTCTACTTAATAGAAAACTGTTTTTGAAAAAGGTATGCTTGTTTACAAGCATTTGAGGTTATAATTCCGAATATCATACTTTTTTTTTATGAAGTTTCAGTTTAGCTGAATTTTTAGATTGGATGAGAGAAAAGATATTTTGAACGCCCTTTTAAAAATATTTTTGATTGGGTTTAAGTGGTCATACGTCAAATAGAAAGCTATACCTTTGAATCAAATGGAGGAGTGCAACATTTTTTATTTTAAGTTTTTTTAACTATTAGGAATCAAGTTTCAAATTCATAATTTATTACAGAAAACATTTTATTTCGTAAAAAAAGATTTTTTTTCTCTTTTTTTGAGAGTAAAACATTTTAAAATCTGATCACCCCTTTGAACTTCACTGTGAAATTTTATTATTTTGTTTACTGGAATTTTTATCAGCTTGATTCCACAGAAAGCTTCCCACATGTCTCAAGAACGCTTTCACATTAACAGCTACCCTTTTAGGGCAACTTAAATTAGATGGGTTAACGTGGTCATAGGTTAGTGTTAACATGCATCCAACTTTTAAAATAACTTAACTAAATAACTAAACTTAATTTTAACTTAACTAAGACAAATATTTATTAAATATTAATTTTACTAAACATATTTCGCACTTTTGCTGCAACCAACAGCTTTTAATATATTCAAGTGGAATAATAAGCGTGCCAAAAAGACTTCCATTTAAAATTTACAAAAATTTAAGTTTAGAACTTTAAACATTTAGTATGCATTGGATATACAGATAAAACTTGATCAAAAATGTTTTTTTTTAAATAAAGTTTAAAAAAATAAAAAACAATAAGAGCTCTCTTTATAAGTTAAAACGACTTGATAATAAATTTTGTGTTTTTTTTTTCTTTTTCAGATTACCTATTATAAAAAGATCTGTGGGGAAACGTATACACAGAAGTACTTATATGAAAGTTTAAAGTTAGAATTCCACCTTCCACCTATAAAGAGTTTGAAACGAGGTATTCTTAGAACTTGATAAGTCACATGTTTTAGCTGCCCACAATCTAGCCGTGAAGAATTCTGTCACGGGAAAGTAAAGCAAAGCATATGCAGAAAAGAGGTTCTGATGAGATATTTGAAAAAACGCATTTTTAATTCCATACTATAACAATAGCGAAAGGCTGAAATTTGACCGTTTTTTTTTTTTTTTTTTTTTTTGTGCTTTATTTCTAGTGGAAATCAAACAAGCAAACTTGTACAGTAAAAAAAGTGCAATAAGTGAAAAAATGCAAAAAAAAAAAAAAAAGAAAGAAAGAAAAGAAAAATGAAGATTTGCATACACTGCACTTTATCTTCTCACTGCAGAATTTAACCCAAAATAAAAAATGACTACAGGTAAAAAACGTTGTAGTTTTGATTGAAAAAACTCCTAATATTGGAAACAAAATTTTTATTTTTCATAGCAGAAAGCAGAAAATGTGTTTAATGCAATCATGTGCATCTACAACTGCAAATAATCTAGATAATAAGTTTCCACTTAGTACCTCCGTGGATTATTGGGTGTCACTGAAACACGAAGAGAAAAAATAAATCAAAGACTTTATTGTGCAGATCATTGATCAAACAGATTTACTATCAAGAAGATAACTAAAGAAATCAAACGTTGGAAATTATCACACCTTCCCTAGCGACTATAATTCAATCTATGAGTCAAATATAATTAAAAGTACTGGTAAGGCAACTTTTGCTAGAAATTAATTTTTATTAAAGTCAGCTTCTTTAAAAGAACTAGCTGTATTAAATATTTTTAAGTATTATGGTTATTTATGAGGGTTTTACATCTAATTTTTAATAAGACCACTTTAAGATAAATAAATACCTTTGTGCTGAATAGTAAAGTCAGACCAAACAACGTAAGTAGAAGCACAAATTTGTAAATTACAGCAGACACGTGTTTCGGCGTTCGCCTTTTTCAATGCAAAAATAATGAGCTTATGGATGAAAAGACATCCGACAAAAGCCAAGCCAAAGCTTTTGTCGGATGTCTTTTCATCCATAAGCTCATTATTTTTGCATTGAAAAAGGCGAACGCCGAAACACGTGTTTGCTGTAATTTACAAATTTGTGCTTCTACTTACGTTGTTTGGTCTGACTTTATTAAGACCACTTTATCCAACCCCAGGTGATATATATATATTCTTGTTCTTATAATCCCCATAAGTTGAAAAGCCTGGATTTTTAAACAAAGATTTAAACCTGACCCTATAACGAAAAAAAGTCCACATATAGAAATAGCCCTCTAGCGTTTTTTTGTCCTTGTTAAAGTTTTTTGCAATACAATGTCTCTTTTTCAAATTCATAAGCTGAAATGCATAAAATCAAGTTCATCTTAAATATGCTCTTTCCATATTTTTGAAACATGCAAAAAATAGCGTACATACAGTAGGGCTCGACCGATGGCATTTTTTGGCCGATACCGATTGTTGGCCGATTGTTCAAAGATAGCCGATGTCCGATGGCCGATTGTTTTCCTCCAAATGGCCGATTGCCGATGGCCGATGGCCGATGCCGTTGGCCGATGGCAAAAAAAAAATCTAATAAATAAATTGATAAGATTGTCAGGGATTTAAATGATCATTGATTCATTTCACTTTACCTCCTTTCTACGAATAAGGAATTGTAATCACAAAAAAAAAATCAGATTTCGACCTAAATTTCTATTTTACGATCACCCAATTTAAACTTCACAAGTTTTTTCGGCACATCTGTACATGCATATGTACCTAAGAGCATATAGATGACCGAAATATCCATTTTGAACGCCTCCTTAGTTAGTTATCGCAAATTCTCTTGTGATGTCTTCATGCGCGTTAACTAGCGTCACTAAAAAACGTTATGAAATAGTTAGTTGAAAACTCATACTTACGCAGTATGATCTAAAAATTCGAGGGCAAGTCGTATAAAACCTTACCCTGAATAGTTCACATTACCAAAGTACATCTATCTACAAAATAATCACCTTGAACGACTATGCACTTCTGCCAACGTTCATATAGCTTTTAGAAGGACTCCTGGAATACATTTATCGCAACCTCCTGTAAGGCCTCTTGCGCTGCAGTTTTAACTTCATCGTGGGGAAGAAGGCGACTTTCATGTTGAGGATGCACGGTTCGATTGTTCAATACTATGATATGACAAACAAATAACATAACGTTTTGTCGGACTTAGCTCCGTGTGACTTTTACCTGTTCCCAGCAAAAAAAAAATCTTCCATCAGGAGAAGATAAAGCTGCATCACAGAAGATAGCAAAAAATGGCTTCCAGGAGTGTTTCCAAAAGTTATATGAACACTGGCAGAAGTACATAGTCACTCAAGGTGACTTTTTGAAGGTGGATGTGCTTCGGTAATGTAAACTATTCTGGGTAAGGTTTTATACAGCTTGTCCCCCGAACTTTTGGATCGTATCACGTACAATCTGTATAGGGTGTAGTTATGCTTCTCCGTTTTTGACTGCTATATGATGGAAGAGAAAGAACAACAGTCAAAAAAAAAACAAAAAGAAAGAAAGGAAAAAAAAAGGACGAAAAACAAAGAGACTGTTTAATAACCAATTGTTTTGCTTTTTTTAATTGAACATATATCTAAGATTTCAGTAATATTGTAATAATGTATGGATTTAGGTACACTAAACATAGTTCGAAAACATTAAATTATGTTGTTTAATCATTCAGAAAAAAATAGGAATAAAACTATGAAACCGGCAACAAATTACGCAATTCAAGTGGAAAGATTGCACGTAGATATTTTTTAGTCGTCAAATAAAACAAAAAAGGTAACAGATAAATTACAATATTAAATCATAGTAGGAATATTTTTATACTTATTTAAAATTTATGAATAGAAAAGTTTGCATTTTTCATAAAAGCTATAACAATGACATAAATTTTGCAGACAAAAGAAATAGCCATGAAAACAGCGAGGTTCTTAAAACGCAACTACAATAAACAAACTCAATATTTACGCCAAGTTAATAACAGTATACATATACTACTTGATCTGATGTTTGCACACGTAATATTGAACAATTTGATTGTTTAATCTTTTATGAAGCACTACAAACAAGTTCAAATTGAATATTTGAATTTAACAATAATTTTCTGAAATTTAAAAAGAAATCCATAATAGAAAATCATTGAAACTTTTCTATAATATATTATTAAAAATATGATGAAAACGAAAATAACTTACTCAGTGATTTTATATAAATACATAAAAATAGTTACTTACAAGAGAAAAAAAAATCGATCGCTATTAATGATGCAAAAAAGATGGCGCATTACGAAATATAGGTGAAACAACTAAGATATACGCAAAATGACATTTCTTGACCAAAATAAATAATCGCTAAATATTTAAGAAATGCTTGAAACGACGAGGGTGGGTTAGGGGGGGGGATCACCCTCTGATTTTGGAGTAACTCACAACATTAAACTTTCGCCCCAACTTCGGTCTTATTTTTTTAGTACAGAACCGCTACCACCAACGCCTCGAAAAAGTTTCTGAATCTACTTCAGCACTTCCGAAGAAAAAATTGAAAAGTCCCTTTGATTTCCGAATTATATCACCATTCAAAACGTCTTTAATCAATTTCTTAAATTAATGCTCTAAATTCTTCCTAAACAATAGATAAAGCTTGAAAAAAAAATTATGAATGGTGTTAGTTTTAAACAACCCAGAAGTACAACTAGAGTTTAATTTCAGAAATTGAGGGAGTGGGAGGAGGGGCACGCAAGTGTTCTCGGAAATACAAAAAATAGTCGTAAAAAAGAGATTTCAAAATAATCATAAACATTGAGCAGAAAAACCCTTTTAAAACTTGCACCCGAGTTTGTTTTGACGTGCAGTGGCGGATTTAAAATATAGCAAATTTTGCAATTGCACGAGAGGCCCCATAACCATAGGAGCACAGTAAGAGTTACAAAATTGCTTATGATAAATGTTTTACAATTTCTGTGATAGAGAAACAGGGCCCCAAACTTGTAGCTCCGCCGAAGCGATACAGAAAAGATTGTATTACTGTGATTCATATTACAAATATCGAAAAATTAAAAATTACCGTCGGTTCAACGGTAATCTAACAAAATGAAACAAAACCGGTTTCGCCATCTCATATTTGTTTCCATGGTCTCCAATTCGGCAATATATCACCAAATGATCTGAGACGCTATATTAGTTTTGCATTGAAATAAGTAATTAATAGCCACAAAAAATGAGTAACTAGGCTTTTTAGAACACGCGATCGAAAACAAAAAAGGAAAGTGCGCAATTGGAACGTACGAACACCCTACATGCGAAAATTTAGCCTTCTACAGCTTACCATTTTTAAGTTACGACTTATAGGAGATACATATATCCAGCCGCAAGAAACAACGCAATAAATAACTTGTTTGGTACCTAAATGTAGTATTAAAAACTTTTTCAGCGGTGACTAAAATAAAAATTCATACTGAAGTTTAAGTAAACAATTTTTTTATGAAAACAATAACTCCCTTTACTTTGTATTAAAAAGTAAAACAACAAAGGTCTTTTTTTTTTTTCAAAAACATCGGCCAATTCCATTGGCTTTTTGATGTTTTTTAAGGTCGATGGGTCGATGTTTCCTGCAAGTTAGCATCGGTCGCCGATGCCGATGCCGATGGCTAAATTGTTGAACCATCGGCACAGATGCATCGGCCAGGCCAATGCATCGGTCGAGTCCGAACATACAGGCATCCAGTTTATTTTTCCTGATATACATTTTTGTAATGCTGTCGCTTTTTCAAATTCATGAGATAAAATGCATAGAACTAGTTTAAATCTAGAAAATATTTGTTTTTAAAGAGATCTTGTTGGATCTTTTTTCTTAGTATTAGCCCATTACTTTTAAATAGGTATTTAAAAAGAACAAAAATTCAAACAGCAGAGACTTTTTTTTTCTCTCTCTCTTTAAGATGTTTGCAACGCGTGTTTTGTTTTCTGTTGCACCTTCTAGTACATTGTGAATAATCTTGTGCACTATGTACTTTATTTTAAAATATCTTTCGAGATGGAAAATTTTCATTCACATCCTGCATTGTCAAACCTTCAACACAAGTTTGTTAACTGTAAAAAAAAAAAAAATGTACTACAAAAAAAATCTCTCAAGGAAACTAGGATTCCATTTCCAAATTTTCTTGTTACCCTCTACTCAGTTTCTTGCAGATATATAACTACACTACAGTTTCTTCTAAACAGTTATATACAGATTCAGATGCTTCTTAAGTTATACGAGTAGAGATACAGTTTCTTCTTAAGTATAAGAAGAAGCTATATCACCGACTAGAACATTTCATGGACTCCCAGATTTCTAAAGATTTTCTAGTAGTACTGCAGTCTTTTTATACAGTATTATCATAATTAGTACAACCTCTTAATTTACTACAGTGAAATCTCGTTACAACGAATGTCAATACGCGGAATTATCTGTTTCAACGAAATACATTTTTACTGTATGACCACGGATTGTATGGAAACACAAACATCCGTTTTACAGCCGGAAATGGACGAATCTATTTTTTTTTTTCCGATGACAGCTTTTGCAGTTATTCAAATGAGCAGAATACCGACATCAAATTTTTACTTTTCCTCCTTATTCAGATAGATTCGTCTTATCTGGACGTTTGAAAATTCCATACAATCCGTTGTTGGACTATAGTCCAGATTTAATTGCCATCACAATGTTTTTTTTCCATTACAACGTAATAGAGTGATTCCATACCAACTCAACCAATGAGGGTTGCATGACCGGCAGCTAAATAAAATTATGTTTGTGTCAATTTTCAATATTATGCTAAATTCAACTTATATTGCTTGTGAGATAGATATTTATAGTTCCTTTTTTTAAATTGATTTAAAAAAAAATTATTTAGTACTTTACAATTATGAATGCAAATTGCTCAGTTTTGGAAAAAAAAGTCTATTTTCTGTTCTCATCAAATGCCTAATATTAATATAAAATATAGAATTTTTTTCAAATATTTTTTTAAATGCAGTAATATGTTAATTTTTTTGAATTCTTCTAGATATAGTACAATTAATAAATGCATTATTTTTCTTTCCTATTGTTGTAAAGTCTGAGGGGACGAACACAGGCGTATGGTATTACGAGGAAAACATGCATATGCTATCAGCGGGATATCTCTTTATGCAAATAATAACCAAAAGTAAACTCTTTTCCTGTGAATAGCTAACATATCAGTAGCTTACTTAAAAAAAAAAAAGAAATACGTTCCTAGTGGGGAGTTTCCTTTAGGAGAAAAACGGCTGCCAAAATGGTCAAAATTGCGATTTTTTGACTTATGGGTTGTCTTTCAGCTTAAATATTTCCAAGAAGGAGTGTGAAACCCAAATAATTTATTGTGTAGTTATTTATAAGGAACATCAGTAGACTACCAGAAAGTGAGCAAACCATTGGTTTTGTTTCCCTTTTTTTGGAATCAATGTCTCAATTTCAGCGAAATCGGCAAAATCAAATTTTTGTCGTAGTAACTTCTAGGAGTATTGTACCTTAACCGTTTTCATTTTAAACATTGTAATATTTTTTTTCCTGAATGCCTGGAGTGACCAATTTTTATAGATACCAAACACTTCTATATTGCATGAGTAGAATTTTTAAGAAAAAAAAAATTAAGTGACATCACTTTCTTGGCATTTTGAGCGGGTGGACAAACTTCGAGGACCCGTATCTCAAAAAATAAGTCAAGCAGGAACCTAAAAATTTGGACTTTTTCATGCCTCTATATCATCAGTCCGTGTACTAAATTTAAAGAAAATCCGAGTCGGTCATGCAACCAACTTTTTTTATTTTGGTTGAGTTGGTATGGAATCACTCAATACCCTTTTCAACGAACAAAATTTGCAGTCCCTTGAAGTTCGTTGTAAAGGAATTTCACTGTAACAGCTTACGCTTTCAGAATTTCTAAATCTCTTAAGCAATATATTAGGGGTCGAGATTTTATTTTATTTTTTTATTATTATAATTATTATTATTATTATTTTTTTTTTTTTTTTTGAGCTATAAAGATGCTTTTGTTTTTTCGTTTGTATTTTTGTTTACCAAATTCTTAAAGCTTGACATCTGTAACAGCTGGAAATGAAATATGGCTTTATATTCGCACGCTCTTCTTACCAAACATTAAAATTAATGATGATTCGATTGCTAGCATTCCATTCCACGCTCTTTAATAAATCACTGATCCTCCATTAGGGTTGACGTATTTTAGATACGAGAACATGGAAAATGTGGTATAAAATTATACGCACCCACTGTGTGACCCTCATTTTGAAAACCCACATAAAAAATATGAATTTTTTTTTTCTTTTCTGATTTGTAGGCGCCAGTCATTTGCCTGCCAATCACCTTTATCAAGAAGAAACATCTCACCTGTAGGTGAATGCACTTTTTTGGAAGCTCCACCCGGTAAATTTGGGCTTAGGCCTCGGGGTACGGGTGTCGAACGGCCTAGGCGGAGCTGGAAGATAGGCGGCACTTGTAATTTGCGGATGGGGACACTTAGAGCTCGGGAATAGCTTAGAGGTACCATTCGACGCATCTTTAGTGTTGAGTTCTAACTTTTTAAGGATTCTGTGATTACCGGGAGACGTTTAGACTCTCGCCGTTTGCGTTGAAGACGACGCCTAATTAGTGAGCTGGGGCTCATTAATAACGAATAAGCCCCGATCTATCTTCTATATTGGGAAATGATAACCGAGGAGGAACCCTGGCCATCCATCACAACTGAAAGTCGACAACAATTTACACATTTACATTTACAGCCCAACGCTCTTAAAGAACTGCATTAATAAAACATGTCGAAGCCTGCTGTATTTTAGAAGTATTCCTCTATGTTTGAAAATGTTTCTCAAGGCATCCAGCCCATCTTGTCAGGTGTCTCTTGAGTAACCCCTCTTTTCAGGCGTCAGTACCATTGCAACATATAATCAGTTATTCCCTGTCAAAAGTCGTAGTTCGATTTTAGAAAATCACATTTTTTTTCCTTTATTTAATAATATGGTTTATATTTCATATCGGAGCTTGTATCTAGATTTCTTCAACAGCTCACTACCATTATATTTCAGATTTGAGAACTACATGGTGATGGTTCAAAAAATGCAGTACCCACCCTGAGCCCACGGGTGAATTATTTCATCATTATGCTCGACCTAGTCATTAATGCACCAGCTGACTTCGGCCAAACTGATCCTTAAACATTTCAATTAGATCCAATTGAGCCTGAATCTTATATGCTCCAGTGATTTCAGCCCATTAATCTTGAATGTAAAAATGTTAACAATTTTATTCATTGAGCAATAGCAATTTCTTATTGATTAAGAGGTGCCCCCTTCCCAATGGTGATGGCACACACCCTCAAATGCTACGGAGTGCACCCCCCCCCCCCCAAGTGAGATCAAAATCTGTCTCAAATTAAGAACCCTTATAAAAATTTTAAATGTCGCAGTCTGAGCTAAGAACCCCCTGATGGATTTTACTTTGTCCTGCTTTTAGAGTTTCGCATTCTATTGTCTTTGTGATTGACAGATATATTGGTGACCAAGTGATATTTTGCGACGCGGACAGTACAGTTTGCCCTCTGGAATTTCATGTTATGAACTTCTTAGTTCTCAAATATAAAAAATTAAATAGAGTAAATTTTTTTATATCTTTCTTTTTTTTCGTTTTTATTTTTATTTATTTATTTATTTATTATTTTTTGAACACGTTTTTTGAAGACGATAAATGTACGTTATTATTTTGATATTTAGCATTAAATGATTAGAGACTGTAATTATGCATGATACTTTTTTAAGTTATGTTTGGAAAAAGATTTTTTTAAATTAAATATATTTGAATAAATTCATGTGGAATAGGGGAGGGTTGCACAAAGCGGGTGGGCCTTCGTATGCCCCCCTCATGGTGTGTAAGCGGCGTTGCATACGTATGTCGTGTTTACATGAACACTCCCGAGTTTTAATCAGACCGAGCGAAGCACCAGTGAAGCAGCATGGCGCAACCAGTCTTAAAATAAAAAAATGATATATTTCTTTTTAAAAAATGAAGTTTTGTAACTTGTGATTAGTCGAAGAACAGCTTTTTTTTTTTTTTTTTTTTTTTTTTTTTTTTTTTTTTTTTGATAGTCAATAATATTACGTTATTCTGACACCATCCGCCTAGAAACTACATATAGTCATTTCGCTTGCTTCTTTTTTTTAATTTAAGGTTATAATTATTGAAATAAAAAATGTGCCTTTGGGCAAAGCGGATATAGGATTTAATCATATATTCATTTATAATTTCTTGACTTGTGTGCTGACTTTGATTTTCTATTTCAATAGAATAAGTACAAATTTAAGAAGTTATTTTTTAGGATAGCAACTAATTAGTCTGTTTGATCAGGTATTTCTTTATGTTTTATAAACAAATGTGCAGACTTTAAATTGGATAAGTACAAATGTTTTATATTTTTTATGTAATGGCAGGTAGCTAGTCAACTATTTCAATTATTTATAACTTCATATTTGATTGGCAAATGTACCAGACCACAATTAGTGAAGCTTACCCGCTTTCTGCTCCCTGTTAGGGCAAAGTGAGTTTTTCAAATGTTTGTAAAGTTTGATAGTCATAAAATATTGGGTTTGAAATAATACAAAAATCAGTTTTTATTTTGAAGTTCAATAACCCTGCTAGGAAGTAAAACCGTAGTTGTTGCAATAAAAATCCAAAAACCAGTTTTCAAGCGTTCTTCGAAAACCTACCCGCTTAGGGCCATCCTCCCTCCCTTACGTTTTCCATTTTCATTGTGCTTCCTTTAAAATAAATAGGTTTTTAGTTTTTTTAATATTAAAATGTCTTAACAGTGTTTTTGCAGTTGCGCACGTTTCGTATTGGATAGATATTTTCTCTTTTGGTTATAACCTCATGTATAGTCTGACACCGATTAGATGGAAAGGCAAGCGTCTGGTTTCGGAATTGAACGCATGTAGTAGTTTTCAGGGATTCCAGCTTTTGCAAACGCATGTAAGCCTCTAAATTAAGCAGAGTCGTTTCAGTGAGTGGAACACGAGCATCAAATTTTTATTTTCCCCCTCTTTCAGATAGACTCATCTTAACTGGACAATCGGTTGTCAGACTATCATGCTGTAACTTAGTGAAGTAAGTCATTTCAAAGTAAATTTAGTTTCGTTTCTGCTAAGTTATTCTATCTAAACAACGATGATACTTTTTTCAAAAGTTACTCCTTCACTCCCTTGACAGCAGCAAGTTCTCAACCTTTAAGGCTCTATACCTCTTTTAGAACAACTAACATGAGGTCACGCCACCCCTCCCCCCACACTTCAAATTTGGTTAATATAAGTAGTATAATAGGAAACTGAAAATTATTAGGATAACTGAAGCTCGTTATTAAGTAAAAATCAAGATAATTTCATACATAAAATGTAACATTACTATATACCAAAATTTGTTTTGAACGTAGTGTTATTAGAAGATATGAAATCCTAGAAACAAAGATATAAAGACGCATTTTTTTTTTTTTTTTTCAGATAATTTAGTATTTATGAGAAGTTGTTTTGCGCATCCGTCACTTTCACAACATTAATGAAAGGGCTGACATTATTGTTTAGCATTCACATGTGACCACAAAATTGAATAAATTATGACTTATTCTCATTTTTATTCCATCTTCTATACACTCTCGCCTCCTTTGAAATTCTTCTACGTCCCCTGGGGGTTGTGCCCCCCTAGGTTGAGCACAATTGCTTTACAGAAGTGCCTTAAAATATTTTAGATATGGATCTTCTGGACATCTCAAATCTCTGTTGGATTCTCCCCAAATCAAAGCTGTGCCTGTTTCATGTGTAGTTTTGCCGTAAATTTTATATTTTGATCCATATGTTCATATTTAGGCAGATCAATCAAACCATCTGGCTTTATGTTGTACACAAAAATGTTGTGATCTTTTAACCAATCATCAAAGCAACTGCCACAATGTGTGATACATTACCTTGAGAGCTGAACTGCGACAGAAAACTAAGTCATTTCAAAGTAAATTTAATGCTCTTGCAGATAAGTTCTTCTTATCTAAACAACGATGAGAGTTTTTCAACAGTCACTCCTTCACTCAAAAGGTCTTGGGTACTCGTAATCTAAATTTAGTCACTTGAGATTTGACACACATAATCCTTTTCCGCTGCGTCGTGAAAAGTTGTCAGCAAGTTTGTAGAGTCTCTTTTATTTTGCTTGTGTGTTTTTTTTTTTAATGACAATATCATCTTTTCCTGGCTTTAAGATGTCGTTTTAGTTTATCGCATTGAAAAGTTGTAACGGTATCTGTTTTGCTTCGGGAGGATCTGGGGAGAAGCGGATATGTCATGAACTTTTTGTTTGTGTTGCTGCAGCTTGTTGTAACCAGGGCTGCGAAGTCAGAGTCGGAATTATTTTTGGGTAAAGAAATTGGAGTCGGAGTTGGGAGTCGAAGTTCTAAAATTTCAAGAGTCGGAGTCGGTGTCGGTCATTTTCCCCCAAATAAACTCTGCCAGTACTTGCCGTGTGAGAGTCGGAGTCTGACTGATCTAGGGGAAAGGAGTCGGAGTCGGATTTGAAGGTTTTAAAATTCCCGGAGTCGGGCGCGGTCATTTTTCCTCCGATTCCGCATCCCTGGTTGTAACCGATCGGTTTCATAAAATTAACAGTTAAATATAAATTCAGGATTTTTTTTTAAATGACAAGAGAAAAAGGGGGAGGGGGAAGAAATATATCAATTGTGGCAGGCGTTTTCAATTATACGGAGTAAGAATATATTTTTGCTGTGGGAAACAGTTTTGGGTACAAAGCAAAATTATTATTATTAAATGGTTTTTCAATTTTCGAGCAAACAAGATCACTTATAGATTTCCTTTTAACGCTCAACTTCACACTCAAATTAGTCGTATGTAAAGTAATAAAATTTTTCTAAATGCTGAACAATCAGCATTAACATATAGAACAATGAGTCGTTATTGAGATCAAACGATAAAATAAGTGAATAGAAAAAAATTGCAATAAAAACTGCAATTCATTTGAATTTGTTTGTAGCACATTCAAGTCACATTTACCCCAAGCAAGATTTGAAATAGGAGCCTCGAAAGTTTCTTTCTTTTTTTAATCTTAAAAAGGTCTAAATATAGTTGGGGCAAACCTAACCTTTCAGTAATGTGAAGGCTACGCAGATTTTAATCAGAGCATTACGACATTGCCAGGTTCGGTTTGCCGCAACTGTAATTTTTGATTTCAATATAAAATTTTTGATTTTCTCATTAATTGCTCCGCCGCACAGTGGGGCGAAAACGCCAAAGGCGCTTATAATTTTTTTTCCTATATTAAACCAATTGAGGATTAATAAATTTGCACAGGTCTACCTCTTAGGTAATCAGAACTGGAATTTTAGAGCCCTTCGTCCACTACAAAGCTGAAGGGAGCCTTTAGAAAGTTGAAGATCCATGAGGTCGGGAATTTACAAAAATTGCTTATTAAAGGCAGGTATATTTCATTTCTTTCGTGTCCAACGATAGTAATAGGACGAAAAAAAAAGAGTAATCAAATTTTCAAAACGAAAATCGGTTTTGATCAGCACCGAAAACTTGGGAATTCAAGGTTATTTTTTTCAAGACACTCTTCAAAAAAATGTCCTCTTATATCCTCTTAGAAATTTATATTAATTAGTCATAAATGGTCTGCAGAAAGACCATGAAAAGGAATTAGCTGCGTAAATTTGCGAACTTTGGACCCTGAGCCCAAACAAATCGAAAAACCTCCATAACAACATGCCTGTGTAAACAAACAAGCGAGAGAGGTTTGAAAACATTTTTTAAACGCTTTTTAGCATTTTCGCCCCACTGTGCGCCGCACTAAAACCGTTGTACTTCTGTCAAAGTTGTTTCTCTGCTAGTGCAGTGTTGTTGCACGGTAAACAACCTAGCATAACGGCACTGAGTCGCAAGAATTGATGACAAATTATACTTTTGGAGACTTTTTGGGCGCCTTTTTTTATATACATAGTAAATATTGAACAGTTAATTTTGGTGCCCCGTGACGTGTATCTGACAGATGAACTTGTTAGACTATAAGAAGATCTTTATGGGCGCAATTACTGCAGGTGCCTTAGTGTAATTCATTGTTGAAAGCACCCAAATGAAGTCTACTCTACCGAGGGAAGGTAAAGAGCAGTATCTGCAGAAATGAGTTTCCGAGATACACGAAGAAACGCGTTTTGAGAACAATAGGGAAACGTTGGAATTAGACTTTTTTTTTTTTGCGCTTTTTTCCAGCGGAAACCAAATAAGCAAGATTGTACAATAAAGCTAACGTACAACAGATGACAAAAGTGCGAAAAGAAAAAAAAAGATAAATAAAAAAAGTTGTAGTTACTGCCCCTTACCTGCCCACCGCAGTATTGTTCACTCTAATAGCAAGTGAAAATTACATAACTTCATAATAAATTAAAATGTCTATCGCACTTTCACATTGAACAATGTATCAGTCATAATGATTGTTCTTTTTGAACGACGAGTTTTTAAAATGAATTAACCAGAGGGCAAAACTAATGTAAAAATAAATAAGTAATTTCAACGAAGCAGTAAAGTATGTCCATTGCAATTCAAATAATATGAATATCGGATAGGGGAAACTGCCACGGACAAAATTTACTTTTCAATTTTTGCTGGTCTCTGGGAATGGATAATCGATCGGAAAAATTTTCTGGCAGAATCTACAACTTAACATCTAATTTGGCAATTTTTGTCAGGTAAAAATCTCAAAGTTTTCAACTTCAAAATTTTTTTCTTAAAAACCATCTTTTTAGTCCGTGGGTACAACACACCGTTCACCTCACTGACGGGTTCCCTTGTACCCATGGACGTACAAAAAATAATACATAATTAGGTCTGAGGAACTCAATTATGCTCAATGCATTTTCATAACCCATTTTATATTGAAATACTTCAAACATCTTTTGAAAATAACATTAAATAAAACATCCAACAGAAATTAAACTTTGAAAATTAATCGAAGGTTTTTTCCTTTTTTCTTTAAATTTTCTATAATTTTTAACATCAGTGAACTCTTTAAAAAAGTTTTTACTCTTAAGAAATTAATGATGTTATGAATAGTTAATATGTTTTTAAACAAAAAAATAACTAGATTCATGACATTATAGCTCTCTATGTACCTACATATTAACCTCAATTTATATGCAAATTGAAACCTTTAACCAAAATTAACCCTTTACAAAACAAAACTCAGTTTAGATTAAACCAACAAAACCCCAGAAAAGTCGACATCAAATGAATACAGGTGGGATTGACGGTCTGTAGATCCTACTAAAAATTGCCGTCCGTGGGTACATATGGTTATGTGTCCTTGGGTACAAAGGTACCAACCGCGATTTTAGTTTTGCTAGCCAGTCACGTCAGCAGGACCACAGTTTTCAACATTAAAAATCAGAAACAAAACCTTCAAAATATATGGAATCATGATACCTACAACAAAAATGAATAATACAATCCACGACGGACGAAAAAAAAAAAGAAATTGCTCATGTTTTGTTTGTTACTTAGATCCTACTGAAACCGAAAAAATGTGATAGAATCTTAAACAAACGTTCGTTTGATGGCGTTGAAACTTTCTGGGATACTGGCGAGGGCTTGTGACACACACGTTGAACCCCAATAAGGATCTCTCTCGACGATACTCGGAATTTCTGGTACAACCTTCCGTGGGTTCAGCAGCTTCCCCTACTTATCAATTCGGCGTTTAAACAAGAAAAACTATTTCAGATCCAAGAAGCAACAAAAAATTAGTGCTGGGGATAAAAATGAAGGCAAAGGGTTTCTCTTTTCTTTTGGGAGTGAGTTGGGGGGGGGGGAGGATAGAGATGACTGTAGATAAAATGCTGAAAATCCAACAGAGCATGGAGAGAAAACGTTGAAAATTTCCATTTATATGCATAAATCATTCCATACTTATGAAAAGGTATTTATGAGTTTGAAATCCAACCAACAAACGAGAACTGAACCACTGAGGATTTAAAGTAAAGGTTGCACCATAAATGAAAAATCTAAGCTTTTTGCGCATGAATTACATGACCTATTCATATTTTATAAGAAAAATACAGTGTATTGTCATGTGTAAAATACATTTTCAGCTGCGTGCTAAATGTGACTCAGAATCCTCTATTGTCACCCTGCTTTTCCCCGCCTATGAATCAATTTCAGCGGAGTAAAATGAAGAATCCTTTCAAAACTAACCATAATCATTATTCTTTTATTATACCACCCCATGCTATTTCATACGTAAGACTGCCATATCCCAAAAATCTTTCGGGTGCAATATTCAAGCCTTTTAAGCCACGTAAACAAGATATCGGGGTTTAAGGCTTCGCACCCTTTCTTTTGGAACATTCAAAAGAACGGCATTCGAAATCAACGGAGTGCGAGTTGATGCGAGATCAAAAAGCCACAGAAATGACTTCTGTTGTGACCTCAGTTTGAGGAAGGGGTTTCCATTGTCCAAGAAGCATTGTCGTGGTCAAGACGTGGTTATCGTAGGTTTCAACTTTTTACTTTTTCACTTGTTTGGGAGATTCTATGGTTTTGAATTCCTTTTATTGAGAAATATAATGATTTCATATGAAATTTTATTTGTGAATGTGAATTATTGCAGAATATTTCCTTATCAACGATAATGTAATTATTTTCTGCAAAAGTGCCGAAGTACCCCATGCTTTGTATTGTGTTCAAATATGCATTGGCTAGATTGAGAGATGTCTAAGTCAAAACATTTGCAATTTGAGTTGAGTTTGGGCTCATTTTTAGTCAATCTATTTAAGTGCACCAATTGCACAAAAATATGCTAAAATATGTTTGTATTAGGAGAGCAAAAAAATTCTCCAGTAACCTAACAAACTATTTGAAGTTCTAGAGTCAAATTCACCACTTTTCGGTGATTTAAGAGATTATTCAAAGAATCAAAATGCATATTTCAATTTTGGACTGGCAAGGCACAATTTTTTTTTCACCTAACCCACAGGCCGTTTATGACTAGTGAAAAATTTTAAGTTTAAGCATTTTTTGCAATATGAAATAGTATAACTAGATAATAATTAGATCAGATTATTTTTTCTGAACTTCTAGTATACATAACTAAGTACGAAAAGAAAAAAAAACCTAGCCTTCTACTATAAGTTCCTCATCGAATTTTTTATGCTCGAAATAACGACCCTTTTTGAGTCAAGGTTTTACCCCGAAAATTTTCTAGTTATGCTTATTTTAAATTGTATATTTTTATGCAAAAATAAAAGTTCATTCTTCGAACTTTTTAGCTTTACAATAAGCCATGTTCTATCTTACGATTAATTTACTAGATCTTTTAAAGAAAGAAAAAATGCGAAATTTTACACAGCCGCGGAGCAAAAAATAGCAATATCTTGAGAATAAATGTTTTCAAGAAACGAGCTGATGTGTGAATCACATGACTTCCTTTTACTCCAATTTAATGTCATTTCCCCATTACTGGCAATTTTAATGTGATTCAATAGTTTACCCTCTCTTTCACCAACAGTGGCCAAATAGAAAAATTAAAAAAAAAATCGCCAAGTTTTTTGGCGAAGAAGACAGGCGATATATCGCCAAATGTCCACCAAATTATAACACCGCATGAGTTTACACCGAAATAATTAGCAATGATTCCCCCCCCCCCAAAAGGGTCAAAAGATCCCTTTAGAAACACCCGAATGCTACCAAAAAGGGAGGTGCACAACTAGACTCCACTAGGAGTCTCCGTACCAAATTTCAACTTTCTAGGACATACCGTTCTTGAGTTATGCGACATAAATACGCACATACATACTAACGTACATACAGACGTCACGAGAAAACTCGTTTTAACTAAAATCTCAATATTCATTCAAGAGTGAGTAAAATGGAAATTAAGGTCGATTTTTGAGTAAAAATTTTGTCGCGAATACAATACTTCCTTTTTTGTAAAAGGAAGTAAAAAAAACGAAGTCATATTTTGGTATAATTCTCTACATAGTCTAATATTTTCGAGGGCCCCAGAAACTAGAGGGCCCTAAGGAGGGTTTTATAGGCCAAATAGCTAATCAGATTCGGATGTTCGCTCTTAGAAGAAAAAAAAATCGTCGCCAAGTTGGCGAAAAAACTTGGCGACCAAAAGCTTGGCGATACGTCACCAAGTGTTTACCAAATTATAACACCACTTAAGTTTGCATTGATATTAACAATGATTTCCCCCCAAAAAGGTGCAAAAGACCCCCTTAGGAACATCCGAAAGCAACCAAAAGGGGAGGTGCACAACTAGACCCCACTACGAGTCTAAATTTCAACTTTCTAGGACATACCATTTTTGAGTTATGCGAGATACATACGCACATACGCACATACACACATACGCACATACATACAGACGTCACGAGAAAAGTCGTTGTAATTACCTCGGTGATGGTCAAAATGGATATTTCGCGTGTCTATACATTCTTAGGCACTTTTCCGCATGTGGTCGAATCGAAAAAAAAACTCAACATTCATTTGGGGGTGAGCAAAATGGAAATTAAGGGCGATTTTTGAGTGAAAATTTTTTCGCGAATACAATACTTCCTTTTTTGTAAAAGGAAGTAAAAAGGAAACCAGTTTGGGAGTATAGAATATTAATACACATTACAAACCAAACTTCATCAAAATCTAAAACGGTGCAGCACGAAAATATCTGAAAGTTTGTAGATTTTCTACGGGATGAGCCATTAAGCTCCCAGTTTATTATTTTAATTACGTACTATGTTTGAAATAGTCATAAACATTATGCTCAGCTATATATTACCAGCTATAAATATTATTTCAGTGCTTTGCCTTTGCTTGAATTGGCCCGGCTCATGAGACATAGTATTAACAAAAATAATAAAATTTCCAACTAGTACCATTGGAGTAGATAAGAAAATACGTTTATTTCATGCAAACTAGAACATTTCTATTAATATCCCTTTAGTATGCTCAATATGACGCACATCAAATACTATGACAGTAGTGAATGGCAGTTAACAAGATAATGAAATAAGTTTTGAATGTTGTGAGGATACTTGTACGGAGCACTCAAATAAAAATCAATGTATCGAACGTTCTCTATGCCATAACGAACCACAACTAAAACTCAATGGTGCTAAGCAATAATTTCTTCAAAGTATTTAATTTTTTTCATATTTTCCATTCATTTGATGGCACCTTTCATTCTTCAACTGTGCGGAGTGGTATAAGTAATAAGTGTCTCAAATATGAAACGACAAAGAAGGGCATTAAAATATAATCTGTTTCTCCTTAATTGCACACTTATAAACATTACTACTCTCAAAGCCAATTACACCATTTTTATCACCTCCAGGTGTTACGCCTCCATGGAAAACAAAAAGGAAACAATAAAGAGCATTCCACACACCTCTTAAATTACTCATCCTAATTGCAATGGCCAGGCTGCAATCAAACGGTCTAATGTTCATCTGCATTGAGAGTCAACCTCGCGGCTTCTTTGTGCCATCAATTTAGCACCAAAGCACCTCTGTCAACGCATAAAATGAGAAAGAAGATGTAACAGGGAGGGAAGAGGGGGTCAGCTGGCACTACCTGGCTCTGTTTTTTTGCATGGCTTAGATTTAATAGATGCAAGAAGTCATAAATAGGAGTGTGAGCAATTGCGAGTATATATGAAAATCTTTCTGGTATTCTTTTTTGGCCACATAATTTTGTCAATACTACTGGAAAAAACGCCACATTAGCTGTTTCTGTTTTTAGCAGACTTACATTTTAGTAACAAGAAACCATAAAAAGAATTAAATTATTGAAAATTGTTGTGGTAATTAAAAAAAAAACCTTTAAGCCACTTAAAATCCACAATTTGAGTATTAATAATAGTATCTTAATATTTGGAAAATGTCAATATTAGTGGCGTCAGTTTTATACGACATAGATTCCATAACATACAAGAAGTGATTAAAGTGAGTGGGATCCATAATTGTATACTCTTAAAATAAGCAGCTAATAGTAATAACTCGATTAGATACGAAAAGAAGCTACAGCTCCGAAATTTGCTCATCTAACGTGCAGTGAAAAGCGAAAGCAGTTCCGCAATAAAATATTTTCTTTACAACAAATGGCGGTTTATGCAAAAAAAAAAAAAAAAACACTCATTTTAGCAGTAGTTACTGTTCATTTAGTTAAACCGAGACTTTGCACCAATTTGCGCATGCGTCAGGTCTGCTGTGATTTTATCAAAATAGGAAGGGAAACCCGGAAGTAAAAAAGGTTCAAAATAACGTGTTCAAAGACAGCAAGTGCGAACGGTAACTGTCCATCATCAACCTATTGCCCCTTTTTGAAATGGAATCTTTCCCGATTGGTAGTCTTCGCTTTCGAGAACGGACAGATTTCTTTCTTTGAGTTAGTTGCTATATTTATTTGGCGTTCATTTCTTGATTCCAAATTACTGAAAATGAATCTTGTCTCCCGCCGGACCTGATTACCCAAAGCTCAGAAAGCTTGAGCTTCCCCTCAGAATTAACAGGGGGCCCAAAAATGACTTAAAATTCTCAGTTTCCGTTTTTGTATTTATTTTGTAATGTATTCAAACCTTGGAACTCGTTGAATAAAGATTTTGGAGGATTTTTTTAAAAGTGAGGAGACAGTTCATAAAATAAGGTAGTGTAAGCTATTTTAATCTCTGGAATTTGCCCCAATGTGCCACAATATACTTTTCTGACACTTGATCAATTTTATGAAGTGATAAATCTGAAACACCAACTTATCTGCTGCGAATGGGAGTAAAAATAAGTAGTGTACAAAAGTTCAATATATGTCGGTGGGGGGGTGATAAACTTTATTTAGAAGTCTGCTTGGTTGTTTTTGGAAATAATACATATAGCAATATATCATTAGTGAGTTTTGTTTCAATATGCATAAATTTTTTAGAAAATATATACTGAAAACAAAAGATGGGAGCCCTGAAGTGAAACTTAGCTTCCCCTAACTTCAGATGTCAATCGGGCCCTGATTTCCAGAACAGGTGATTAGCGAGAATGTTGCATACCTTGGGACGCTTGTACCTTGGTATACACTGCTAATTTCTGAGGATCTATGTTTAGTACCCATATTTTTTGCAATCTCTAATAGTAACCTTCACCACAAAATGTTGTCATGGTAAAAATCAGCATCAAGTAAGTTAAATTGATGATTTTGGGAGAGAAAGAAAATTTCATGACTCCAAAATCAATCTTTTCTTCACTTTTATTTCATTTTCTGTCTTTGCATTTGTGACACTAATCACCTGAATTTTATTTTGTTGTAAAAGAGAAGTACTTTAAATATTTTTGTTATGAGAAAATAATGGTAGTGCATCTAAATCGACCACCGTTTTGGTTTTTCTTAAATCACGTGGTGATTGTACCTTGGGACAGCTAAACATACTGTACTTTAGGACGTGTCCCAAGGTACAACATATTCATGGTTCTTAATAATTAAGATATGTTTAGGAACATGGAAAAATGTTCTAGTCTGATGTAGTCTTTTAAATGCATTTAATGCCAGAAAATAATTCATAATTCATTATTCATAATTCATAATTAATCATTCATGATTTAATTCACTACCATGAAACAATAATTTTTTTTGTTTTTTTGTTTTCTGGAGCTAAATTGGTTCAAGTATATGACTGTTTCCTGAATCATGAAATTTCCCTAGGTACAACAGGATGTGTCCCAAGGTGAAATAGAATGTTGTACCTTGGGACAGTTTGGAACTCCTACTTTAAATGGCTGGTAATATTTTATTTTCAAACTGTCTGAATTTTAAAAAATGTATTTTGATGGGCATTTTAATGCGACTTGGTTTTAAATTTGATTTAAATATATAATTGAAGTTAAAAATTAAAATATGAACAAGGTACAACACTCTCCCCTACACACATTTCTGATAAATGTTTGAAATGAAACATTTTTGGTACGAGTTGGGTACCTTTCAGGCCCATTATTTCAAAATTTTCAAAATAAACGGGGGGGGGGGGCAGAAGGTGTATACAGAATGCCTTTTATCAAAAAGCAACAAAACCACGCCCACAGAATGTAAAATACATTGATTTCTCCAAACCAAGTAGACGAGGGAGGGGGGGTAATCCCCCTTCTAGACACCCTAAATAGCTGGCCTGGGCGTGCTGTTGTTTAGACTGCTTATTTGAAAAAATATTATTGTTTTCCACTGTTATTTTGCGTAATATGCTCTAATTTTCTGCTCAATAACCTTTGAAATTTTAATAGCATTCGCATTCCAATAAAGTGTTTTCATTTTATAATAATTTTTCTCTTTGTTGCTTTTTTTTTAGATAAAGTGAAATTACGAAGTGAAGTTACTGCCCTGTAAAAACATTTTTAAGTAATTTGAGCGCATAGATTGAGTAACTTGAACACTTTTCGCAAGCAACCAGTTTTTTCACTCCTGATTAATAACAAATATATTTTTTAATATAATGTCTATAAAACATACGAGCATATACAGGGCTTAAAAAAATTGGAGATCGCTCTACAGAACCAATTCAAAATGATATTTGGAGCAAATGTATTGTGCAAACCATGACAAGCGAGATCGAACAGCGAATAATGCACGTTTTTCAAAAGCACAAGATTCTAGCACGAATTTCGCAAATAAATTGAAATTTATCAAGGTCGCTTTTTTATGAAGTTCATCTAACAAGTTTTAATTTGTAGTTGCCATCGTTCTTCAGCTCAATCAATGACGGAACTGGTTCCACATCAAGAGCGGACACGTTCTGCGGCAATTTATGAGTGCTGTTGTACAAGCTCCAGGCTCAGATCCCGAAGGCTCTCTCCATTTCTCCAATAATCATTCAGCTCACGTTCAATATAAAATCGGTTGCCTCATTATCTGTTTCAATTTGAGGATCTCGGCAATCACGTTGTTTATAGCAGTGATTTTGAGCGTGGCACTCAAATGTGTTGTTCTCTTTGCAAGCTTGGGCAGGAATGTACGAGATAATTTGAGTTTTCCGATAATTCGTTAATTATCTGAGGCATGATGAAAAAAGTGTTTACTTGTTACAATGTAAGAACTCAGAAAGTTTTAGAAACTAGATAGTTACTTTGTAAGTAAATTGATTGGGAGGCAGGCGCGGATTCAAGGAAAATGCGATGGAAGACAGAACAGGAGCGTAACAGAGAATCATAAGTTTGGATTTAAATAATTAGAATTTTAAGCGGGAAAAACTCTTTTTGCAGTGGTCCAGGAATACACTGCAACCATCAAGTGTTTATCAGAGTGAATTTTGTGAGCCTGATGGGATTTACAAGGTAAAGGTGGAAGGCAAGGAACAGCCACTACGAGGTCAGCTCATGTTTCATGTTCATTTGAATTTAATAAGGTCTTAATTCTAAAAATAAAGAACTTTTGCATATTTTGAAGAGAAAAAGGAATTTTGTCCATTACTCATCCTTTTCCCATCCTATCTGCTGCTGGGTATCATCAGATTTTTCGGTGTCAGTTACTAGGGGTCCAACCTTTTTTCGAAATTGAGCAAATAAAAACTGAATTAACTAATTCAGAGGATCCAGAAGCTGCCAAAAGTTAGATGAGATGTAGTTGCCTGAGAGAAAAAAGTTTAAAAAATTTAAACACCTTAAAAGGCTCATAAAATTGAGTTAACCTGAGAGCGATGTTTTAAGCATACCTGTTACTGGTGCCGTTACCCTATAAAATAGACGATCTTTGATGACACTAGAGGACGGGAGGTTTAGTGATTTCCCCAGGAAATGTTTCGGAGTTGAAATTCAAAAATTCAATCAACATTCGTAATAAACCAGGAAATGTTGTAAAGGACAGGGCCTGCGAGAGGACATGTCAGCCTAGTTGGAAACTAGGGCTCGGCTCGAAATAGAAGTAGTTTTAGTTTTATAGTGAAATTCCGATTCCGTTACAATGAACTTCAAAGGCCCGCAGAGTTTGTCCGTTGTAAGGGGAATTTCATTGTAATGGAATTCAAGCAGTGTACTGGAGATTAAATCGGGACTGAACATTTACTTCGTTGAAACGGATATTTCGCTATATCGGTGTTTGTTGCAATGAGATTTCACTGTATGTGTTTTATAGGAGAAAGAGCCCGGAGACCCAACTGACAAGGAACCCGCTTCGGCTCTCGGCAACCCTGGTAAAGTGTAAATAATAAAAATCAATCGCCCTTCTTTTGAAAGTTCACGCCCTTGCAGAGAGAATACCGGAATATTACAGTTTGGTTTTAAAATGAGAGTAAAATTTACTGTCTCAATTTCTCCTTAATACAGTTTCAAAGTTCCTGTAATGTTGGTGGAGAATTAGCATACACTCGCTCTGTGATGTATTCTTACCAAAAAAAGTGTAAGCATTAAGGTCAAGGAACGTGGAGGCCATTCCACGCAACCACAATATCAGAAGACTTGCAGCTGGAACGCAAGTTATGCCTACTATTTTTAACGTTAGGGAGACTGGGGACACTTGATCCCCACTTTAGTTTTCAATTTTTTTCTCTGCCTTCAAATTACCAATTTTTTTTTTTTTTTTTTTTTTTTTTTTTTTTTTGTACGTGAACAAAGGTAATTTTTTCCTATCTGACAGTATTTTTTTTTAGTTGAAATGAAACAGATAGTTTTGGGAAAATAATTTTTTTCAAAAATTTCATAAAGGGATCATGTATCCCCACATCAAGGGGTACATGATCCTTTCATGAGGGATACTTGATTCCACTGAGAAAATGCATAGACTTTTCATTAGATCGGCAATTTATTTATGGATTTTAGTTTTCTACATAATGTTTCTAAAAAAAAAAACACACAATTTCAAATTTTCTTTATTATATTATAATAATGTGAACACACAAAATAACATAGTTTCAAATCTCACTAGACATTTGTAAAAAAAAATGTACACAACTTTCATGAACTTACGATGCTTTTGATAAGTTGCTTATTATCCAATATAGTTGTGAACAATACTATATTTTATAAATAAAACTAAAAAAATTTTTTAAAGTAGCGTAATGAAGTTAAAATTACAACAAATAAAAAAAATAGGATGACAAGCACGAAAATCATCTTATTTGCTTCTTGTCTTGCAATAATAAAATTAAGAGTTTCATCAATTGAATTAATTTTCAAAAAGAGGGAAGAAAAATGCAAGCATCAGTGTACTTATAAAAAAGAAAGCCTACCTTACATGTTTTCAAAACCTGAAAAGTCAAATGCAAACAATTCGTTAACTGCAGTTCTTAAAGTTCCGCTCAACACAACTGGATGTGTGCAGCTTAACACATTTTGTCAATTTTTTAGGAAAAATAGATTGACTAAGCATATCACCTTTTCGCTTCAGAAAAGTTATTTAAAACTGTAGAAACCCAACTTAGCATTCTATCCGCTAATGGGTCTACATAATGGGCAACTCACTTTTTTGTTGTAAATCTAACTGTAGCAAAATCATTTTTTTTCTTTCAAAGATTCGACATCTATTTCAACTTGTTCAAGCTCATTTGGCTGATCAGAACATAATTTATCAGTAGAGTTAGTTTATGTTTATATGATTGAGGTGTTATGTGGGTTACAAGTGCGAACTAATATTTCAATTGTTTAGCATATTTACAGTATATAGTGGTTGTTTAAATCTATCACTCAAACTATGATAAATTTTATTATGTTACATGGTTTTGGATGTTTAAAGTTAATGTCATCTAAGTAAACAACATTTATATTGTTTTCATTGTGTTTATATTGTCATATGGATACTTGATCCCTGGGATCATGTATCCCTCTAGACGAAGGGATCAAGTATGCCTTATATGCGATTTTAAAACATACTTGTTCTATTATTAACAATCAGTGGCAATTTACTAAAAATATGTCTCAATTATTAAGTATTATCTATACGTTAACATTACACTTTGGAATTTTTTTAAAGTTGTATTTAACAGATAATGTAAACTTTGGAATGTGCTTTCCTAAAAAAAGTTTCCCTTGACACATTCAGACGATCATTTCTTAAGCCAAAACAAAATGACTGAAAAAAACAATATGTTACCAGTTTTTATGTACAAATATAACTTTAATATAATGGTCAGGTTTCAAATCTCTACTTAATGATTTTGCTACATTTTTGGCTATATGGGATCATGAATCCCTAGGGATCAAGTATCCTCAGTCTCCCCTACTATATGGAACGTGTCTTTTTCCTTAATTATGTGATTTTGAACGGCTTTGTCATGACTTTCTTCTCGTATCTCGTACCGTTTCTGAGATAAGAAAACTATCTCCGAATTTCGCCACCAGATGGAGGTGTAAGCGGTTTCATTGTGTATGGCATAGCAACTTTACTATAAATATACGCCACCTTTATGACTATAACTTTTGCCGTTCAGAAATTATTGGGGTGGCACCCATTATACATGTAAGGACAGTAATTATCCAATTCCCACCTCTGTCCCTCTCTCAAATGGGTCCACTCTGGCTGCGCTAGTGTTCTTAGTCTCATTAGCATTTCTACTTCAAATTTCGGAATTTTTTTAGAAGGGATTTTTTGAAGTCATTGCAAATAAATAATTTATAACTTGATCTTCTTTACTAATAATAAAGCTGAAAGTCTGGATCTCTCTCTGTGACGCGCATAGCGCCTAGGCCGTTCGACCGATTTTCATGAAATTTGGCACAAAGTTAGTTTGTAGCACGGGAAAGTGCACCTCGAAGCAATTTTTTGAAAATTCGATTTTGTTCTTTTTCTATTCCAATTTTAAGAACATTTTCCCGAGCAAAATTATCATAAGATGGACGAGGAAATTACCAAGTTATAATAACGTGGAACCGTAACATGGGCAAGCCAACTGGCGAAAAATGCATCATTCATTATTAGTAAATATACAAGCGAACCAAAACCACGAGACCTTTTAATTTTCTACTACGAGCAAAGCCGTTCGGGTACCACTAATTGCTAATAATAAAGCTGAAAGTCTCTCTGTCTGGATCTCTGTC
This sequence comes from Uloborus diversus, assembly GCF_026930045.1. Taxonomy (NCBI): domain Eukaryota; kingdom Metazoa; phylum Arthropoda; class Arachnida; order Araneae; family Uloboridae; genus Uloborus; species Uloborus diversus. Next base: position 129,786,731 of record NC_072737.1, on the reverse strand, counting down.
TGACTGGGTGTCTGTGGACGCGCATAGCGCCTAGACCGTTTGGCCGATTTTTATGAAATTTTTCACAAAATTAGTTTGTTGCACGGGGGTGTGCAACTCGAAGCAATTTTCCGAAAATTCAATTTTGTTCTTTTTCTATTCAAATTTTAAGAACATTTTCTCGAGCAAAATTATCATGTGATGGACGAGTAAATTACCAAGTTATCATAACGTGGAACCGTAACATGGGCAAGCCAATTGGCGAGAAATTCACGATACATTATTTGTAAATATACAGGCGAAGACCTTTTGATTTTCTACTGCAGGCAAAGCCGTGCGGGGTACCACTAGTGAAGGAGTTAATCACGAGGATTTTGAAGATTGCACCATCTTTCTTTTGGCTCGATCGCATTGCATTCCCCTCGGCATACCTGATATTATGAATATTTCCCAGAGTTATAAGAACGAATTAGTTTGTAAACATTGCAAAACGTCACAAATCTCCCATTCTATTGCATTCCGGTCACATCCGCAGGCTGTGGTTATTTAGCACCTGCAGATGCCAAACTTGAAAGGATATTAAGCCCATTAAATTGCCATTAACGACTGAGCGCTATTAAATCACCGACACTAAATACCGACGTCAACATGAAATATTGGAAGGAAGTTGATCATAACATAATTTAAAAAGCATTTAAAATCAAATACATATTGCATGAAAAAGGGAATACTGGGGTATTTTTTTTAAGCCTAGAATTTAGTCCAGCTGACTACAATTTTGAGATTGAAGTTAGAAGATGAAGTTGGAGTATATTAACAGTTATATGGTTCCTTAAGGGGACGGTAGACCTTGAGTTCGGCGAAAATTGACTAAAAAATTAAAATTTTGATTATCATGCTTTGTTGTACGTCAAACATTTAATTTCCTAACTCAAAAAACCGCATAACGATTGAGCATTTCTTACCAAAGTTACGATTGCTTAAAGTTTGCACACAAAACGATTTTTCATGAGATACTCCTACCAAACTCGACAGTTCAGATGTAAACAAAGCAGGAAAAGTTAAATTTTAATAATCTCTCCTAGTATTTTGATTAAATTATTATTATAAATCTTGTTCTTGCAACAAAACATGCTTCGACGACAAATGAAAACATTGAAAAAAAGGTTTCGCTAAGTTAATTTTTAAGGTAAGTACAAAATGCATTTTACTCGAAACGAAATTTTCTCGATTTTCATAGCTACAAAATTCTCTATATGCAACACAATTTTCGCTCAAAGTACACGAAATTCAAAATTTAGCCTCATGTTTTACCAAATAATAAAACTTGGTATGCATTATAGAATCCAACTTCAGGAAGGTTTTAAAAAATTGACTAAAAATTACTAGCAAGAGAAATTTCAGGGAATTTTTACGGAATATACTAATTAATACCAATATTTCTTTGTAATGATTTATTATGTAATAAAATGAGAAAATTAAGCAAAACTGTAAAAATTTAAATCGCATGGAGCAATTTAAATACTTCAAAAAGTATTTAATTTTTTTAATTTTTAAAATAAGTAAGAGTTGGTTTTTCTTTTTTTGTGTGTGTGATACTCTATGTGTTTATGCGTAAATACATATGCACACAAAACCTAAAATCTCCAGTGTAAAAACTAAAAAAAAAGTAACTGAAAGTCCACCGTCCCCAAGCTATTATTCATGAAACTTGTAAAAAGTATGATGGTAAGAACTTAGAACAGGTATGCATTTGTAGCCGGGGGGGGGGGAGGGTCTTGATGACTTGCTTGCGCATCTACCTTGGCGAAAACGGAAAAAAAATCCTTTTTGTCACCGCCGTGTTTGCTGCTCATTTTACATTTTAATGAAACTTATGTCTTTTGTTCCTGACTAATACATTTATTTGGCGGACTACTTAGTGAAGCTTTTAATGTTATTCAATTTAGTAGGCGGATTATTTTACATTTTCACGGAACTGTAAATGTTATTTAATGGCTTGTTTAATTTTATTTTATTTATTTATTTATTTATTAGGGAGAGGAGGGGAATTATTTTAGATTTTATGGTAAATATTGGTTAGCTTGTTCCCGGAGTTCCTGCAAAGCAAGAATATCCAAAGACTGCGCTTCGCCCTTGTTTGGGGTTCAATCTGGAAGGGTACCTGAGCTGACGAAGAAGCTGAGTACATCAACACATTAGTAGCTTTCTTTTTCTTTTTTTTTCTCTCTACGACATTGAGAAGTTTGCTTTTATAAAATTTGCAGCGATTCAGGAAACGTTTTGCAAATGTACTTGTTTTTCACAGAAAACCAGTGGAAACCCGTGAAACCTCGGAACGTTGTTCGGAAATATTTTATTACCAGGGGCGCCCCGATAAAAGGTCACGGGAAGTCAATGTGAATTAAATAAAATTTCCTTTTTCGGTACGTTTTGTCTGACGATTCGACAAAATTACCATCATTCGGCAAAATTTGGAGTTCCATTCGAACAAATTTGCATCCGGCAAAATTATCATCATTCGGTAAACTTTTGGGAGCCATTCGGAAAATTGAGAATTTCAGTCCTGCCGAAAATTTAAGATCGGGCGCCTCTTTCTGTAACGTTTCGGAATTTTCTTACAGTGTACCAATATGCTCATTTAAATGGATCCCCTCCCTCGTATGAACTTTATCAAAAGAATCCATCACCACGACCGTATTAAAAATAACCAACATACCTAATGACTCACGATAAAGGATCTGTGCTGATCATCTTGAAAACGGCCAAAAAACTAAAACAATAAAAATGATGGGCGCGGCTCATCACTAGAAGGAAGATCAAACCCGCGGGCTCCTTCCGTTATTTCCGAACTCTCTCATCGATGATCGGGGCGGCCCACTGCAATACCCACGCACATGGGGGGTGATCGACAGCCAGATACGCCCCTGCCCGAGGGGAAAGCCACCCCGCCCTGTTCCCACGGAATTGTGCTCGCCCTCCTTTCATTATAAACGCACTTTAACTGTCTCAAACTATGAGGGTAATTATGCATGGAGATATTTTAAATTCTTCGGTTAGAAAGACGTAACCTTTCGGGTTTAATGTTGGAGCGAATGTGCGAGCGCATGTTGTGCTGAGGAAAACCCGAGAGAGCAATGAAAAAGTAAAAAGTTCCTTTTTTATCTGTGGAATTTCCAATGATTTGGAAATTCCAGATATAAAAATAAGACTAAATGTGATGATATAATAATAAGGATGTACATTCCGGTTGCAGAATTTTTGCCAGCAGTCTGCGACGCAAATCAGAACTCAAAAAAGTCTGCAAGAAAAACCATTGCAGGAATATTCGCAGAATCTAAATCGTCACAGAGAAATACTTATAAATAAGATGTGTAACACAAGTACATTAAGGTGTTTCAAAAATACATGTAAAAAAAAAAGTTTCTCCTAGATAACAGGACGGACACCCCTCAATATTTTTAGACTTGTGGACAGTAATATGTATACTGGAAGAATTTTAGATTCCTATTTCAACTGATAGTGGGTGCTCAACCCCCTCCCCCAATCTTCATACGTATGGAAAGGGGAGTTAAAAAGATACATCGAACTGAAAAAATAATGCTACATAGCATAATATACTCGAGTAATATACATATACATTGCAATAAAATAATTATTTACAAAAAAAAAAAAAAACAACGGGGGAAATTAAATGTTTCTAAATTTGTGTCATTCTCCCTGCTACGGCTAATGTTAAATTGAGGGGTCATTGAGAACCGTCTTAAAACTTGAGTAAGAAGCTAAAACTTTTACAGCATAATACTGTTAGTAAGTCTAAAAAAAGGCTGGGGGGGGGGGGTCTGGACTCTAGCTAAAGAAAACGTTTTTCTGAACCACCCTAAAGTACATGCTACCTGTGAATTATGTTTCAGAAAATACGGTAAAAATCTTTATTAGTTGAAATTTAAGATTCTTTTTACTTCCTTTTACAAAAAAGGAAGTATTGTATTCGCAAAAAAATTTTCACTCAAAAATCGACCTTCATTTCCATTTTGCTCACCCCCGAATGAATGTTGAGTTTATTTATTTATTTATTTATTTATTTTGACGACTTCCGAGTTAATTACAACGAGTTTTCTCGTGACGTCTGTATGTATGTGCGTATATGCGGATGTGCGTATGTGCATCGCATAACTCAAGAACTGTATGTCCTAGAAAGTTGAAATTTGGTACGTAGACTTCTAGTGGGGTCTAGTTGTGCACCTCCCCTTTTGGTTGCATTCGGGTGTTTCTAAAGGGGTCTTTTGTCCCTTTTTGGGGGGAAATCATTGTTAATTTCGATGTAAACTAAAGTGGTATTATAATTTGGCGATATATCGCCAGTTTTTTGGTCCCCAAGTTTTGCCGCCAACTTGGCGACAAATTTGACATTTTTTTAAAAAAATCTGGTTTCAATTTGGCCACTGTTGGTGATATTTAGAAAGTAAACTATTGAATCACATTAAACTTGCCAATAATGGGAAAATGACATTAAATTGGAGTAAAAGGAAGTCATGTGATGACACATCAGCTCGTTTCCTTTACGAATTTCAGGGGGTTTTTCTTCCCCGAAGTAGAAATAGTCTGCAGGTTTTCTCAAGAATTTTTCGAAGCACGTCGTAGCGTCACACTGTTCTGCTAAAGGTATTGTACATTATTGGGTAAAAGTATTACAAGATTAACATATCTGCCAGTTTGGCATACGACTGGCATCTTCTTTGATTCAACCAATATTTTTTAATGTAGATAAGTTCTAATTCAGTTTTTGATGAAAAAAAGTTAAAATTTAATTTAAAAAAAAAAGCATTCGCAAAAAATGTTCAGTTTTTGAGAAAATGGAACTCAGTTTGGTTTACCTGGGGAAAAAATGGAATAAAATAAGTTTCACGTTTTTTAGAGTAATCAAGTTGAGAATAAGGGGGAAACAAGAAGTGTAACATCCTGCATTTTTTATAAGAAAAAATAGCGTGATAAGTGACAATGGGAGGAGGGTGAAGTGTGACATTTTGAGACAAAGAGAGGAGGAATGTCGGGAAAAAGTGTGACATTTGTTATGGACAACCCCTTCATTTTTGAGAAAATTTCAAAAATGGTTGCTTTTTACCACTAGGGCAGCCGGAATTACCTTCTAGAGGAGTTTCCCCTTGCTGCAGAACTGCTTTTCTCTGAAGACGATGAACACAAAACCGTAAAATTTCTGACGCCGAGATTTTAGTTTCCTTCGTTTCGAAACCTACTTGCGGTTGTGCCTCAATGAGAGGTAATTGTGACCTCAGAAAATTTTTCACTATTCGGCATTATTATCTATGAATATCGACATATATTATTGCAAAATAGCAACTTCCTTTTACAAAAAAGGAAGTATTGTATTCACGAAAAAGTTTCACTCAAAAATCGACCTTAATTTCCATTTTACTCACCCCCGAATGAATATTGAGTTTTTTTTTCAACTCGACCACACGTGGATTAGGTGCCTAAGAACGTATAGACACGCGAAATATCCATAATGACGATTCCCGAGTTAATTACAACGAATTTTCTCATGATTTCTGTATGTACGTATGCATGTAGTGCATATGTGCGTATGTGCGGATGTATGTCGCATAACTCAAGAACGGTAAATCCTAGAAAGTTGAAATTTGGTACGTCGACTCTTAGTGGACTGTAGTTGTGCACCTCCCCTTTTGGTTACATTCGAGTGTTTCTAAAAGGGTCTTTTGCCCCTTTTTTGGGGGGAAATCATTGTTAATTTCGATGTAAACTCAAGTGGTGTTATAATATGGCGAACACTTGACGATATATAGCAAATATTTTGATCTCCAAGTTTTTTCGGCAACTTCGCGACAAATTTGGCGATTTTTTTTTAAAAATCTGTTTTAATTTGGCCATTGTTGGTGATATTTAGAGAGTAAACTATTGAATCATATTAAAATTGCCAGTAATGGGGAAATGACATTAAGTTGGAGAAAAAGAAAGGCATGTCACGCACACATCAGCTGGTTTTTTTTTTTCTAAAGGAAGCCTAATGCCTCTTTAGTTGTGTACTGCCGTGGGCAGGTAAAGGGCAGCAGCTGCAAATGTTTCTCTCTTTTTTTGCATTTTTGTCAGCTATTGTACGTTATCTTTACTGTACAAGCTTGCTTATTTGGTTTCTGCTGAAAAAAAGGGGCGAAAAAAACTTCTAACTCCAACATTTCCCTATTGTTAATATTGAATCCAACACTCATCTCTTCAAATATCTCGAAAACTCATTTCTGCAGATACTGCCGTTTTCCTGCACACGGCAGTGTAGAGGTTATAGTGGTTTTGTGTGCCTCTGTGTCTGTTCGTATTTTATCTTTCGGGAAATTTGTAATTTTCTTCGGAAAATTGAGATTTTTCACCGCCTAAAAATTTAAGTTTGGGGCGCCCCTGACAGCTTGGAGTCAAAGTGAAACTTTTCTTTCCTTTAGTTAGAATGGTTTATTTCTTACTTTATCCAAAAATCATCCTGAATGTTTATTAATAAAACTCTTCTGGCCTTCTGGGTTAAGTTTATTAATTTGTAACATTAGGAGATCATAACTTGCATTTCTTCCCTTTAGTTTCTCAGATACTTTCTTTACATTTCGAACAAATATCTTTCAAATCAGAGGCACGTTCACAAAAGTCAGCGAACTGCCGTCAAGAGATGTTCACCTTTTCTCGATCCTACAAGTTCGGACATGTTAAAACAGGTGGGAACGGACTCTCTCAAATAGCTGCTTGAGAAAGAGAATCGCCACCTGTCCTGAAAGTTCTGCATAATGGGGCACTTGTGATCGGAATACCTTTTCTCCCCCCCCCCCCAAAAAAAAAGAGAAAGAAAAGGTGGAATGGCGGTTAGCCATATATTTTAAGACATTTGGACAGTGGATTTAAACTGTTTTCTCACAATGATGTAAATGTATAATATTTTATTACGTAAAGTGTTTATAACATTATCTTTCAAAGCATCAAACTGCTTCTTTATAAAATATTCATGCGTCTCACCATGAAAATCATGGCTGCGGAGTCGGAGGAAAAATTACTGACTTCAGCTCCGACTCTGGAAGTTTTAGAGCATCCGACTCCGAATCCAACTCTTTTGCCCAAAATCAGTGCACTGGCAGAGTTGCGGACTTTGAGCTAAAATAACCGACTCCGACTCTTTTACCTCGAAACCAGTCCGACTCCTTGACTGAGGGAAAAAACACACATTATGGCCATGACGGTTTTTTTTTCCCGTTTTTTTCTTTTTCTTCTTTTTTTTTTTTTTTTTTTTGAACAGACGAAATTCCAACTAAAGGCGGTACTTGAATGCACATGTAAAAATTTTATCACGAGCATCTTAACGAAGTTCTGACTTTAAAAATAAAATGATATTCTTTATTAGAAATGCATCTTTGAATTTGTCATAAATCATGTGCCTGAAGTAATGAGTCTAAAAGTATATTGTTACAAATTCTGTAAATAGTAATTATTGTAGGAACGTAACCTGTAAATAGTTTCCCGTAATGAATATACAACCCCTTAACATATGGCTAAAGTATACAGCCCCCTATTCATTTTATTTTCATTGATAAAATTTGATAACGGTCTACGCATTTCTCGAAGCAGAAAGAATGTTGTAGAAAATTCTTGGATGGTTATAAAAGCCGTTAGCGATGGATAAACGGGGAGTTTCGATTCAGATTTCGAACTGTTAGCTCTGTTTATAGCGAGGCATTTCGCTGTGTTGTTTTCGTATTTGGAAGTAAATACGTGTGTAAACGTTGAGTTTACGGTGTTGTGTGATAATTGATTTATTGCTGATGAATAATTTAGCAGTTGTTGGCGATCTTTCCTGTACATAGTGTAAATAAATTTCCTGTGTTTTTATCAAGAACTGTGTTTTCATTTCAAGAAAGTGGAAGTCGCACCGAATCCGTTACAATTTGGCGCCCAACGTGGGGCCACTTCAGGACTTTCTTGCAGTAAGTGTGACTTTGGACATTTTTTCATAAAGACTTTTTAAATTTGGACTTTAATTTTATGGTGATTACTCGCGCAATGGATGAACAATTAAAACAACTGCTTGATGCAATCAACTCTGTGAAGAGTGATATGGCGGCTAATCAAGAACAATTAAAAAATGATATGGCGGCTAATCAAGAACAATTAAAAAATGATATGGCGGCTAATCCAGAACAATTAAAAAATGATATGGCGGCTAATCAAGAACAATGGAAAAGTGATTTAATGGTGCTGAAAAAGGATTTAGCTTCTAACCAAGAGGAAATTAAAAACGACCTTACTTCGGTAAAGACTGTGATGGAAAATAAATTTAATGAGATAGAGCATCGAGTTGATGCTTTTGATGAAAAATTTGAAACAGTAGAAAACCGTATCGCAACAGTTGAGAATCATGTGGATGAGAAAATTAAAGACATGGAAAGGAGATTGGCGACCGCGGAAAGCAGCTATGTACAGTTTTGCGCTCCCACATCTGTTGCTCGACCGTCCATTAAACTTGCCACATTTGATGGGAAAACTTCGTGGCAGGTTTACAAAACTCAATTCATGATAGTGGCGGAAGCGAACGGATGGGACTCTGCTACCAAGGCCTGTCATCTTGCAGCATCCCTGAGAGGTGACGCTGCGGACATTCTCCAGACCCTTCCGGACAGCCAGCGCTTGGAATTCGCCGCCCTCACAGCTGCGTTAGAGCTTCGCTTCGGTGAGAAGTGCCAGAAAGATTTCAGCCGTTTCCAGTTGAAGTCCCGTTTCCAGAAAACCGGGGAAACCCTGCAAGAGCTAGCGGCGGACGTCGAGAGACTGTCTCATCTTGCTTTTTGCGACTGTCCTGCGGATGTTCGAGACAACCTGGCACTCAACTACTACATCGACGGGGTTCGAGATCCGGAAATCCAGAAAGCTCTACGGATGGCGGATGTCAAAGACCTGAGTTCTGCTGTTGTGTATGCGATGAAGTTGGAGGCCGCCCAGCAAGCAACCCGCATGGATCGCCATCTAATCCGGACTCAGGAAGCTGATGAGTCTGATTCCAGGTCGTCCCACCTCGCTGAACTTGAGAGACAACTCGGTGACTTGACAAGACATTTGAGCAGCATAACAGCCCAAAAGAAACAAGAGCAGAAGTGCTGGAAATGCGGTAGTGAAGGACACCTGCGAAGGAGTTGTCCGGCTCGCCAAGCTTCGCGAGGGAAGGAAATCACCACCACTAAAGCTCTGCAGATTTCCTCTTCTAGTAGTGGCAGTGATGGACTTTTCATTTACGCACATGTAAATGGGAACCCCTGCAGATTGATTGTTGACACTGGAGCCAATGTGACAATCATTAGGACAGATGTGGCTCGTGAATTTGGATTGAAACTGCTGTGGACATCGCCACGCGTAAGTCTCCAGACTGTGACAGGTGACAAAATTGAGATTGACGGTAAAGTGGACTTGGAAATAGTGTTTGGGAATGCCACCTACCATCATACGGCATTCGTCGCTAATATCACGGACCCCTTCATTCTCGGATTGGACTTTTTGAAGAAATATGACTTCACTCTCGACTTCAAGACTAATGAGCTGCACTCGATGAGAGAAGACATAGCCGTTTTCCCTGCAGAAAGTGATGTCAAATCCGCTCATCAAATAATAGCTCAAACAGATTTATCGATTCCCTCAAGGTCAGAATCATTAATACCTGGCTCCCTTGAAGAAAGCAATAGTTTTCGATTTGGACTCATTGAATACCCTAACCTAAGCAATAGCCTAAAAGGAGTACTGGTAGCATCTACGCTTGTGGACCTTTCAAAGGATGTAATTCCTGTGAGAGTCGCCAACGTGAGTGAAAGGCCAAGGAATATCCGAAAAGGTGAAGTGTTGGCAACTTGTACTCCAGTAAACTGCATCATTAGAAGAATCAATTCCCCTGAGACTGTGTCTTCTGAGTCCTTGACATCGAAGTTAATTGGGAGTGCGCCGTTATCGAAAGATCAAAGAACTGCTGCGGAACAATTGGTGGATGACTTCAAGCATCTGTTTTCATCTACATCGGAGGATGTTGGCCGTACGAATTTAACGCAGCATAGGATCTACACTGGAGAACACCCCCCTATTAAACAGCATCCAAGACGACTACCGTTCGCCAAGAAGGAAGAGGTTGAGACCCTCCTGAAAGAGATGAAGGAGAATGATGTAATCGAACCTTCATCCAGTCCTTGGGCCTCTCCCATCGTCTTGGTCCGAAAGAAAGACGGCTCCACCAGATTTTGTGTCGATTACCGACGGCTGAATGAAATCACCAAGAAAGACAGTTACCCTCTTCCACGGATAGACGACACCTTGGACACTCTTTCCGGACACAAGTGGTTTTCGACCCTGGACTTGAAGAGCGGCTACTGGCAGGTTGAGATACACCCTGATGACCGAGAGAAGACAGCATTTACAACTGGACAAGGCTTATGGCAGTTTAAAGTGATGCCCTTCGGCCTCTGCAATGCACCAGCTACGTTCGAGCGTCTTATGGAGACAGTGTTAAGAGGACTTTCCTACGAATCCTGTCTGGTCTACTTAGACGATATCATCATCGTGGGACGCAGTTTGAAGAACATCTGGCAAATCTTAGGAAGGTGCTGCAAAAGCTTAAGGAAGCCAATCTGAAGTTAAGTCCGTCCAAATGTAATTTGTTCCGCCGGGAAGTGAACTATCTTGGTCCAATCATCTCTTCTGAGGGTGTGCAAACCGATCCAGAAAAGGTATCTACGGTCAAGAGTTGGAGTCGTCCCGAAAACATCCATCAGCTGCGAAGTTTCCTGGGGCTCTGCACGTACTACAGGAAGTTTGTAAAGGGTTTTTCCAACATTGCACGACCTTTGCATAAGCTGACGGAGAGCAAGCAAAAGTTCGAATGGTCCAAAGAATGCGAAGATGCATTTCTACGACTGAAGGAGGCTTTAACATCAACGCCTATCCTCGCCTATCCTCAGCCTGAAAAATTCTTCATCCTGGACACTGATGCGAGCAACGAGGGCATAGGAGCTGTTTTATCCCAAGAAATTGACGGAAATGAACATGTCATCGCTTACTGGAGCAAATGCTTATCAAAGTCGGAGCGAAATTACTGCGTCACCAGAAAGGAGTTACTGGCCATAGTGAAAGCTGTAGAACACTTCCATCATTACCTCTACGGCCGAAAATTTCTGCTTCGGACAGATCATGCCTCGTTAACTTGGCTTTTGAACTTCAAAAATCCGGAAGGCCAGATAGCCAGGTGGATACAGCGGCTCCAGGAATATGACATGGAGATCAAGCACCGAAAAGGGTTGTCTCACGGCAATGCAGACGCTTTATCAAGGAGACCCTGTCCTGAGAACTGCAATTATTGTTCCCGAATCGAGAAACAGTATGGAACGACTAGCCCTACTGCCTATCAGGTGACAGTGACTCCAACTTCATCAGAACCTGATCCATGGAGTGATGACCAAGTTCGAAAAGATCAACTTGAAGACCCCGACATAAAACCAATCTTGGAGTTCATGGAAAGTGACAGTCGACGCCCTAGCTGGCAGGACGTTTCCATCTTCACTCCTGCAACAAAAAGATACTGGGCTTTATGGAACTCACTCCATTTACGGAACGGAGTACTGTACCGAAAATGGGAATCTGATGACGGCAAAACATCTAGGTGGCAGTTACTACTTCCCCGATCAAGGATTTCAGATGTTCTGAAAGAAATACATAGTAGTGCGACTGGAGGACATTTTGGTGTCTTGAAAACCCTCAATAAAGTTCGGGAGCGCTTCTTCTGGAGCAAGGCGAAGGATGACGTGGAGAAGTGGTGCCATTCTTGTGACGCTTGTGCTGCTCGTAAAGGACCGAAGAAGAGAAGCAGAGGGAAGCTACATCTGTACAACGTTGGAGCTCCTTTCGAACGAATTGGTATCGACATCCTGGGTCCTCTACCAAGAACTGCTGATGGGAACAAATACATTCTTGTTTCCATCGACTACTTCACCAAATGGCCGGAAGCATATCCCATTCCAGATCAAGAGGCTACCACCGTAGCAGAGACTCTAGTCCAACATTGGATCTCGAGATATGGAACACCTTTGCAGATTCATTCCGATCAAGGGAGGAATTTCATCTCTGCTGTGTTTAAGGGCCTATGTCAAATTTTCGGAATTGAGAAAACTAGGACAACACCACTACACCCACAATCGGACGGCATGGTGGAGAGATTTAACCGCACAATCCTAAATAATCTCTCACTTATGGTCTCCAGAAATCAACAGGATTGGGACAAGAAGCTACCTTTGTTCCTGCTGGCCTACCGCAGTGCTGTCCACGAGACTACCGGATATGCCCCATCACAGATGCTCTTCGGACGAGAGCTTCGGCTACCTTGTGATCTCGTGTTCGGTCGTCCTCCGGATGCGCCTGCATCGCCTGAGGAGTACATCCAGGATCTCCAGGCCCGGTTGGAAGACGTTCATAACTTCGCACGAGAGCGAATCAACATCGCGGCGGAGAAGATGAAGACCCGATACGACACAAGGTCTACTGGACATGAATTCAACGAAGGCGACAAGGTTTGGTTATGGAATCCCATCCGACGGAAAGGTCTTTCACCCAAATTGCAGTCGCATTGGGATGGACCCTACAAAGTCGTTAACCGACTAAATGACGTCGTAGTGAGGATCCAAAAATCACCTAATGCAAAACCTAGGGTTGTACATTATGATCGGTTAGCCCCATACTATGGCCATAGTTCATGAGTATTACGTAAACAACCATGGTTGATAACATAAAAGTTGTAGATAATTTTTGCTTTTAATGTTTAGTAATATTTCTTGTTATTATTGTGTTTTCTGTATCTGATAGTTATTAATTAATGTGTATATTTGTAAACTTGTGATAGAAGTTTGGCACCCTTTCTGGGGATTGTACTGCTCGGGACGTGCAGTCCTTAGGAAGGGGGCAATGTTACAAATTCTGTAAATAGTAATTATTGTAGGAACGTAACCTGTAAATAGTTTCCCGTAATGAATATACAACCCCTTAACATATGGCTAAAGTATACAACCCCCTATTCTTTTTATTTTCATTGATAAAATTTGATAACGGTCTACGCATTTCTCGAAGCAGAAAGAATGTTGTAGAAAATTCTTGGATGGTTATAAAAGCCGTTAGCGATGGATAAACGGGGAGTTTCGATTCAGATTTCGAACTGTTAGCTCTGTTTATAGCGAGGCATTTCGCTGTGTTGTTTTCGTATTTGGAAGTAAATACGTGTGTAAACGTTGAGTTTACGGTGTTGTGTGATAATTGATTTATTGCTGATGAATAATTTAGCAGTTGTTGGCGATCTTTCCTGTACATAGTGTAAATAAATTTCCTGTGTTTTTATCAAGAACTGTGTTTTCATTTCAAGAAAGTGGAAGTCGCACCGAATCCGTTACAATATTTACATTATTTTTAAGCTCAAACACTACATATTTAGTTTATCTCTCACCTAGAAGGACAGTGGCACACCACAAGCCAAATGTTTAGGGACGTTCACAAAACCTTGATTACAGGATTTACAAATCACAGAGACTCATTTATTTTCGGAGCATTATGAATGCAATTGAATCGAAATGATAGGGTTGATCGAATTATGTGTTTAGAGAAAGATGAATTGACTCAATAAAAGTGTGTTTTATACTTTACCTTGTCATTATTTGATAAAATTTAGTTTAGAGCTTTGAACTGGAAGGAGAGAGTCTACTGTTGCCTTCTGTTCCTATTTTTAAGGTTATATCTCGAATTTTTTTGAGAAGGTTATATAATTAATAATGACATTAAAATTCAATTGGCCATTTTTTAAAAACAGTGTGAGCTTTAAGGGCGCCGCCTAACCTATACGCCCTTTCACACCTTTTTGAGCCCCCACTTTTTTAGAATGTACCAGCCGCCTATGTATCATAATTGCTTTTGAAAAAGTAATTTTTTTTACCCGTCTTTAAATTTTCTGTTTTTGAGCTATGACATTGTTCTTCTTTCGATATTTTGGCATTAAATGTATTTTCTCATATCCTTTTTTTTTCTTTTTTTTTTTGGAATAGTCCACATTTTTTTTTTTTTTTTTTTTTAAGAGGATGCTGGTTTAAAACCAACCTTAAGCCACGGACAAAACTACAGTCTCTTGATGATACAAACCGGAATGTTGGTACATTGCTTGTTGTTCTGTCTTATATTTGGCTTAACGGTAACTTACTGCTTTTGCTTAATACCCACGCTTTGCCTCCAATTGGGTTTTTTTCCATTTTTTTTACATATTTTTTTCTGTAAGAGCATCGTCAAAAACATGAGGTAACGTACTTTTTTTTTTCTTAATTTTGACTTATTTTCTCTTGACTTATTTTGTCGTTGTTTTCATTTTTGCCGCTGACCTCACAAGTGAATAAATTGCTAGGGTTACCAGAATAAAGTTTCCGGACACTGCCAAACATCGCTAAATGAATACGTTCTTTTTACTATCAATTCTTGTTCTACTAATAAATTGCTCGAGGTGAAAAAAAAACATCAAAAGGATACCTTGCCAGTAAAAACAATCACGTGCTCCGATTTAAGATGACTTTTATCACTTGTGACGTCACACGATGAAAAAGTTTGGTTTAAAAATCAGATATTTAAAAAAATTAATTAAAAATTAAATGTTGGGAAAATAAAAGTATTTTTCGGGTCCATGTTATTTTCTTGTTTTACTTATTCCAGTGACTAAAAGTAGTACTTTTGACTGAAAGAACACAACCTAATTGACGAGTTGAACCACACATTGTTGCGGACTCTCGCTGTTGTGCTAAATTTATTTTAGGTACCAGTTTGTTGGCGCTCTCAGCCTCGATGAGATAACATCTGCCTCCAGTTCGGTTATTGTCTAGTACAGACTGATGAGGGGACTGATAACAGGGACAAAACTGCAGTGTCTGTGTGGCAAATCCGTTCTGTCGGTATAATGCTTGTATTTCTGCCTTAGCTCTGGCTTAAGGGTGGTAACTTACTGCTTAACAATATAGTATACGTTCGAAAATTAGCTTAATCATGAAATACTATTTTGTTGCAATTATTATCAAATTTTCAATTTTTACATGTTGGTAAAATCATGAAATACTATTTTGTTGCAATTATTATCAAATTTTCAATTTTTACATGTTGGTAAAGGCTGAAAATTTGTGAAAATTAATCAACTCCCTTGTAAATTTTGACACTTTTTGGTAACTTTTTTTTTTCTTTGCCAAATGACATTTTTTATTTCAGGCAGTTAGTTAAGTATCAAATCTGAAAAAACAAAATCACCTTCAAAAGTATGCTGATAATTTGTAGTCTTCTAAATATGATTTAATTTTTTAAGTTTAATAATAACTTTCGTAAACTTTGAAGTTCTTAAGAGTTTTAAAAATGTCCTATCTCTTTTGAGAGAAATAGACCGTAATCAATACAGTACTTTTGACTTAACAAGACAAGGTTTGTTGAAGACAAATTATTTGCAAACTATGCTACTAATGTTTCTGAAAGGATAGCAAAGCTGAGTTGAATTTCCCAAAAAGGTTCAAAAACAATATTAAACTTTTTATGCAGTGAAGAAACCAGGGCCGTAGCCAGAGGGGGGGGGGCTGTAAAGGATTTATTCTGACCTCGAACACCTGGGAAAGAAGTAGAAATTCCCATCATACCGTCAGGTTTTCATTTGAAAATGAAATGAATACTTTTCCAACATCCCTCGTATTTATCACTATGATTAAAATTGCGTTTAATGTACCTACTATTTTGAGAATAAATCAGTAACAAGTATCTGTACGGTGAAAAAAAAAAATTAAACTGATGACTTGAATCAAGGAATCAGGAAAGACCCGAAAGCCTGGATTATTTGAAAAGCCTCAAAAGCCGAATTCCTCCATTTTATGCTTGTTTAAGTTCAACCTCAAATTTAATTTGATAACTTTACTTAAGTTCAACGTTGAAATTAATTTGCTCACTTTTTTTACAGTTACTGTTAGTCATTTTTGTTTCTGGCAACGACTGAAAAGCCTGTCTTTCACAATCAAACTGACACCAAGGCCAGAGTAAGTATAGTATTTTATTTAAAAAAATACTTTAGAGGACACCTATTATGAAGATGATTACGGAAGTCATTTCAGAAAATATTTTCCTTTCCTACGAATACCTCATTTTAATGTGAAAAATATTTCCGAAAGGCAAGTGCTTTGAGCATTGCAGACGACATAATTTGCCGAAAAATATAACTATGCATTATGTGACCTGAAGGGAAATCAGTTGTAAACTAGTTATTACTAGCAGCGTATTTGCATGAGATTCAGACATGTACAAAAAACATCGTTCGTTTTGTTCTTCATTTTGGTGTCTGGCCGCGAAGCTATTGGATCACGCAGATTGGCGGTTGATGCAATAATAATGAAATGAGAGTTTCAAAACTTTGTTTTCGAGTCAGGCATTAGTGCAGCGAAATATTTCTCGATCCTGCCGAGGTTTTTTTTACAATAACCAGCAACCAGTCAGAAATCCATCTAAGGAGGGGGGGGGGGGGTCTTAACGTAACAGTCCTTACATGCAGAAATAGCTCCCACATGGGGGGGGAGGTTAAAGCCAGAGACTAATTACTGAATAGGCCAAGGCCTAGGGCCCCGCTGTTTAGAGGCTCCCGAATGGCTAAAGTTATTTTAGTCAATGGTTAAAATTGTAAAGTTTGAATACAGGTGCCCCCAAAAAGGTATTTCTAGTCTCTAGAAGAGATTTAGGGTCTCTAAGGTGGTTCAAAAAAACTTTTTTTTCAGCTAAAGTCCAGGACGCCCCCCCCCCCTTTTTTTTAAACTTACTAACAGTATTATACTGCAAAGGTTTTAGCTCCTTACTCAAATTTTAAGACTGTGCTCAATGACCCCTCAATTTAACATTAGCCGTACCATAGAAAATGTCACAAATTTAGAAATATTTAATTTCCCCAGCTCTTTTTTTTTTTGTTGTAAATAATTATTTTATTGCAATGTATATGCATAACACTCGAGTGTATTATGATATGTAGCGTTGTTTTTTCATTTCAATGTATTTTATAAACTCCTCCCCATACGGATGAAGTTTGGGGGGGGGGGTGGAGAGAGGGGGTAAACGTGCAGAAACATTTTAGTATCCTAGGATTGGCATAATGGCCTAAAACTTAAAATCAAGGCTTCTGGATATTTCACCATGAATATAGTTCATGGTGAAATATCCAGACCTCTTTTGATGTCCAAGTAAAGTGATATGGAACAAAATTATTTGAGATTTCTGAAGAAGTATATCGAATATTTCATGATAAGGATTTTTTCTGTGTTAATTTTTAATTTTAGTCTTTTTTTCTTTCGCTCTAGATTTATAAATCTGGTTTTTTTTTTTTTTGGAATTGAAAAGTTAAGTAGCTCAAAATAAAATGATGCTTATATCACACCGAAATAAACTCTAAAAAATGCATCGTGTGCGGCGCTTGAACATTTTTCCTGGCTTCTAACATCTTGCTTTTGTCAGACTTTGTATGGTACATGGTTTTTTGTTTGAAATAAACAGTAATTAGAGAGAGAAAATTGCATTTTGGAACATAAATTCTTAAGTTATTCCTTCTACGCATTTCGGCATTTGTAGAAAGATTGTGGTTCAGGCGTAAATTTGAACAAATATGAATAATAAATATTCCGTGTTTGTGGGGTTTGTACAGGGATTGCAATATCGGCCTAAAAAAGCAATACAGGTATTCGGTATTTTTTTACGTGATATCGGAATACCGGTATTGATATCGGTACTAGGAATTTCCCAAAAACATTCAAAAACACAATGTTTCGTTGCCAAATGTTATTGTTTTTTGCAAAACGTGCATCATTTACTTTTTGTGAACAAATATAAAATGTAAAAACAAATATCATAATAAAAAATTATAATAAGCAATAAACATAGCGCGTATATTTAATTGTCACTAAGCCTGAAACTCATTTTAGTGAATAAATTTCCTACAGCTGAAATATTCTTTTTGAATTCAAGCAAGCCGGTGGTACTGTTAATAATGCGCGATACACCTACTGTAGTTGCTTAGAAGTCTTTCATCTTCAATAATTCAGCCTTTAACTTGTTGTTTTGGAAAAATAATTTTTATGAGTGTGGGTTTCCTTTTGTATTGGTAGTTTTTTTTTTTAATATTTTTTTAATCATTATTATTTATAGTTAATTTTAACTTCTTCGAGCGACAATTATTTTGCAAAATCTTCAACGGTTCCCTCTTTGTCAGAAAAGATTTGCGTTTGCTTTTTATTAACCCTTAGGTTTGAAATTTAGGATGATTTTGATCTTGTTAGATCCTTTTTTTGTTTCGTTTTCGTTTTCTTTTCGAAATTTTTTACAAATATGTAAATATCTGAAAATATGTTTCACCTCTATTTTCACCTTCCCTCTTTACGAATGTTCAAGGCATTATTTCGCTTGTTATAAAGCTAAATGGCGAGGTAGAACAGCGTATCAACACCATTTTTTTAATACTAACAAGAAAAAGTTATCAAAATTCAGTACATTTAAGTCAAATATTTAAAAAATATATCATAAAGAACTGCTGCAAATGATGGTTGGAATAAATTGTTCATAGCACAAATAAATTCGTAATTACACGAAAAATTAATTTTTACAGGAGAGCAAGATAAGGAAGGGGAGAAAATAAAAACGTGGTTTACATAAACTCAAGAAAGTGATTTATCACACCATCTAGTTATGAAAATATTTTGAAATCTTTCCGCTACTTTTATTCATTAATCTTTACTAATATTATAAAGAGAGAGGACGAATTTTTGTGTGTTTATATGTTCGAGGTAATCTCCGGAACCACTGCACCTATTTGAAAAAATCTTTCACTGTATGAAAGGTGCCTTCTCACTGAGAAACATAGGCTATCGTTCGAAAAAAATCCGATAAATAGTTCTTTTTTTATTCCAATTTAGGCCCAAATTTAACGTAAATTGCGTATTATGGGCTATTAAAGGGGTGAAAAATTACTTGCACATATTAATATTATATATCGTTGAAAAGGGTAGAATTTTCCGCGTTCTAAGCAATTTGTTTCGATGCTCTAACTTCATTACGCTGGGAGTAATTTGAGTTTTTATCTCGAACTTTTTTAGGCTTAGCTGAAATTTAGGCACTACTTTCTTCATTAAATCTATCAATAA
Source organism: Uloborus diversus (assembly GCF_026930045.1). Lineage (NCBI taxonomy): Eukaryota > Metazoa > Arthropoda > Arachnida > Araneae > Uloboridae > Uloborus > Uloborus diversus. The sequence continues at coordinate 129,767,499 of NC_072737.1, read as the reverse complement.
AAAGTGAAGGAATTGTCCAACAGTTTTCTTTTTGACACCACTGAAAAAAGCGACATTTTTTACTCCAGAAATATCTCGACCTATGGTCGAAAAAATTAGCTTCTTTCTTCAAAGGAAAAAAAGTTACAAGCGTTTTAAAATCAATTTCGAAATATGTCATTTTGATTCAGGTTGTCAACTATTTTATTTTCACGTTTCCACGGTCACACTTTTTGAATCCATTGTTTATTTCCTCAGTTTGCATTTATCTTAAACTTATTTTACTTCATGTTTCCATGGTTACGCTTTCAAAATCAATCTTTCGCATTTTAATTTCTTAAAAGTATTTTAATATCTGTCGTCAATGTTTGGAAGGGTAATTTTGCATGGCGTTTTTTTTCCTTTTATATAAGCCTAATTGTTGAATATATAACACTCGACACAATTTTTATTCTCAAGGTAGACCGGGCAAAGCCGGGAAACGCAGCTCTTAATATATAAAGATGTGAAAGCTACTGTTAATGCGATCATATACCTTTTTGTTTGTTTGGCGAAACATTTATTATTGATAAAGAAAAAACATCCGCTGCACTCGCAAAAGGATTGGCTTCCGGTAGCGTGGTCGCTTGGCGCGTTAGGCCCTGAGCAGTTCAGTCTCGGATTATTGTTTTAAGGCAACCGTTAATGAAATTCATTGTTTTGGCGATTTGTTTTGAAATAAAAGAAACTTTTGATTTATTTTTATCCGAGTGAAAGGTACGACTTTTTTTTTTCTGACGATGATTTTTGAATGGTCCAAGGCATGTTTTTTTTTTTTTCGTTAGACGGATGGATTATGATAGCGTGGTTGCTGGGCAAGTTTGGCGATAAACAATAGAGTTATGGAATTATTTTTACGTTTGAAAGATATTATTTGATGTCTTTTTTTGTTTATTTGGCGAAATATTTTATATTGCAGTAAAAACCGCTTCACTCGCTAAATAGAGTTTTAAAGCAAATGTAAATCTATGTAAGAGTGAAGGCTTTCACGGCCGGTGTCAATATTATGAAAGGATTCCGGGCTGTTGTGCCGTGGTCTGAGTGTATATTCTCCACACTCTCCTCTCTCTGGATATATTCTCCTCTCTCTGGAGAATATACACTCAGACCACGGCACAACAGCCCGGAATCCTTTCATAATAAATGTAAATCTAATTTAATCATTTCACGAAAAGTTTTAAATCCCAAGAAAACTTAAATAGTTTTTTTTTTTTTTTTTGAAAAGGTGAGTTCGCATTTTATACAAAGAAAAATGATCATTTCACATTCAAGGGGGATGGGGCGTCAGTTTGTTTTTGTTCAACGAACCTCCATTACATTTTTAGCACGGGCATCGCTGTGCGGGTACTGCTAGTATTATATAAATTCGTGCTTTAGAAGTGATATTTTTACTTCAAAAGCTGTATTTTTGTACTGTTTCATTGAAAAAGAAATTTATATTTGAATTAACAGTAAATATCTAAGTGAAGTTAAAAACTCTATAATAAAAAAAATTGTTATTTTTAGCTAATACTGAAAATACCGGTATTACGAAATTGCAAAATAGCTCCAATTACCGGTATTCGGTATACTGGTATACCAGTATTGCAATCCCTAGGATTGTACAATGGAAGAAATGCAAAGTAGAACAAACATTCGCAATGGAAACTGTAAAATTCGATTTGCGATTTTCATTTTAATTTTTTTTCCGTCAGTAGCGGATTTTAAGGGGCACAAGTCCCTCTCCGAAAGGGATAAAATTGATTTAACTATTTCATTAAATATTCTTTAATTTATTTCTAAACAGCACAAATCACATTCTTTAAATCATTATTTAATATAACATACAGCATATTTAAATAAAATTAATTTTGTTTCTTTGTAGGAGTAAAAATATTGGACCCAAGAGGTCAGAGTAAAATAAAATAGTTAACTGGTTTAATTTATTGGCTTAAGATCTAAAGGTACATAAAATCCCAAATCGTCCGATAATTCTTCTCTGATTGTAATAAAATCGTTAATAGTAAGGGAGCCTAAACATATTTAAAAAGAACCTCGCGAAAACTTTGTTATTTGAAAAATTGTATGAAGAGGCGCTTTTTACTTTTGCTCTCCGGAGCCCCCTCCAAAAACTATTTACGTATATCCGCTCCGGCATACCGGGTAGTTTTATTTCTTCTGTATGGATTTACATTTGAAAATTAATATATTATGTAATTCTGATATTAATTATAAAAAGAGAATCTTTACTAATAATAAAGCTGAAAGTCTGTGTCTCTGGATTCCGTTACGCGCATAGCGCCTACGCCGTTCCCCGTTCGGCCGATGTTCGTAAAATTTGGCACAAAATTAGTTCGTAGCTTAAGGGGGAGCACCTCGAAGCAATTTTTCGAAAATTCGATATTGTTCTTTTTCTATTCCAATTTTAAGCCACCATTGGTTGATTTAATTCCTCTGCAGCAGTGCCGAGCGAATTATCATAACATGGACAAGTAAATAACCATGACATGAACGAACAAATTATCATGACGTGGACGAGCAGATCGACATAGCATATTGGTAAGAAATTCCTCATCCATTATTTGTAAATATACAGGCGAACCAAAAAACCTTTTAATATTCTACAACAGGCAAAGCCGTGCGGGTACCGCTAGTGTAGAATATAAATGAAAAAGAGTTCTTCCAATTTCCAAGAAAATAAATGTTTCTGTTTCGCGGATTTTGCAATTAAGGCCCTGTTAAAATGCTTCAGTTTGTCAGTTTAGTAACTCACCGTCGCATCTCGCATAAGAATGAAAGTCAGTCCCGGAGGATCATTCTTAGAAACTCTGTTTTTGTTAAGACTGCTGGTGCTGCTGAACTTATGAGGTCTCACCCAGAAACTGTCATTCCATCTAAATTTTTGATTTGCCCCCCCCCCCGGCTTGTATTTAATTTACCACTTTATTTCGTCATTACATTCCTCAACGAAATAGTTTCAATACATCTGACCCTTTATGCTATGATTTAAAAATAAAGGGCTACCAAATGATTCTAAAGCACCCGCAGAATTTTATATCAAACCAGTTCAAATAGCGTTCAGCACATTTTATAGATCCCGCATCTTCTGAACCATAAAAATAACGACACAGACCTAAAATAGATATTAATATTTCACTAAAAGAGAAATCGAAAGTAGGCAAACGAGTCGAACTTGACTTGGGCAGCTTCCAACGTAGTCGGCATTTTTTCGTAATTACTTTTATTTTATTGACCAGTTTCACCTCTGTTTAATTGGCACATGTCCGAAGATGTCCTTTAGTTGCAGGTGCATGATTTCATTGTGGGCAGTTTAAATAATGCATGAGACGTTAAGAATAAGCAACACTGGCTCGTCTAGGCGTTTCACATCACAAGATCAATTAATGATTAATGATTCTGTGGTAGTACAGTCGAACTTGCTTATAATGAGTGCGAATGGACAGCGATATTTTCTCGTTATAACCGAGTGCTCGTAGAAAACGTGGTGGTGAAAAAACCCTACTTTCAGTTTGAGTAAAAGCATACTTGCTTTGTTTACTTTTTATTTACTTATATCCAGGAGAGTGCATAGAAATTTTGGAGCTATTTCCCCTCCATATTCTTTACCCCTATATTTCACCCCTCATTTTAAAAATACTGGGCCTCCTTCAGGCTCGAGCCCGGACCAACAGGTGTCTCTTCTGCCCCCCCCCCCATGTGCACGCCCCTGCTTATATCACCAAGGAAGTTGGTAAATTTTGCCTTGAACTGTCTTAGTCTCTTGTGTTATTGTTTTTCTACATACACTCATGGTTCGGAGAAGTTGGTAAATTTGGCTTGGACTGCCGTAGTGTCTCTTGCGTCATTGTTTTTCTTTAAATATTCATGATCCGGAGGAGTAGGTAAATTTGGCTTGAACTGTCTCAGTCTCTCTTGTGTTGCTTTTTTTTCTAGAAATACTCATGGCTCGGAAAATATAGTCATTTGCACCCTCAGGCTTTTTAAATATTTTGAAGTTCTTCTGCATATCAAAATTCATTAACAATGTTGAAGTTGGTTCAACTTAAAAATCTTCACAATTGGTAGGCGCTTTCTTTCTCCCCTCCCCCCTGCTTTAGCTCGAAATATGTAGAGTTATAAAATCCGTAACGGGGGGGGGGGGGGGGGGGGGGGGTTGGCGTCAACAAATATTTTTCAAGTGCTTCTCTTCCTCAAATTAAATAAAAGGGCCGTCATCACTTGTACTCAGGAGTAATGAACCATCCCATCACTAACTTTTTGTTGACATCGAAACGTTAAAGAAATTTTTCCAAGAAATGATAAGCTGAGTTAAAAGTCAGTAGACATATTTGCATTTAATCCATTCATGTTCAAATTATTCAACTTTAGGTTAGTAGTATAAACAGACTAGAGACTACTAAGAGTTTCAATTTTTTTTTTTTTTTCAGTTTCAGAATTTTAAAATAGTTCAACTTCATACATAGGGGAGGGTGGCCCAAAGCGAGTAGTTGTTCCTATGCCTCCCCCCCCCTCATGGTGTATTAGCGACGATGCATACGTATGTCGTATTTACATGAACACTCCCCGAGTTTTAATCAGTCCCAGTGAAGCGGAATGGTGCGACCAAGCTTAAAATTTAAAAAAATGATACATTTCTAAAAAAATCAAGTTTTGTAACTTGTGATTAGTCGAAGACCAGCTTTTTTTTAATTTTATATTTATTTATTTATTTATTTATTTATTTATTTTTATTGTTAATAACATTACGTTATTTTGGCACCATCCACCTACAAACTATGATAGTCATTTCGTTTGTTTCTTCTTTAACTTTAAGTTTATAATTATTGAAATAAAAATCGTGCCTATGGGCAAAGCGGGTCGGGCAAAGCGGGTATAGGATTTGATCATACATTTATTTTTAATTTCTTGACTCGTGTGCTGACTTAAATTTTCTATTTTAATAGGATAAGTATAAATTAAAAAGTTAATTTTTAGATTGACAGTTAATTAGTCTATTAATTTAATCAGTTAGTTCTTTATGTTTTATAAACAAATGTGCTGACTTTAAAATGGGTAAGTACAACTGTTTTATATATTTTTTATAATGGCAAGTAGCTAGTCAACTATTTTAATCATTTATAACTTCATATTTGATTGGCAAATGTACCAAATCACAATTAATTAAGCTCACCCGCTTTGGGTTCGCTGGTAGGGCAAAGCGGGTTTTTCAAATGTTTGTAAAGTTTGATAATAAATAAATATTGGGTTTGAAATAATTCAAAAGTTCTCCTTTTATTTTGAAGTTCAAGTACCCTGCTAAGAAATAAAACCGAAATTGTTGCAATAAAAATCTAAAAACTGCAATTTTCAAGCGTTTTTCGAAAATCTCCCCGCTTTGGGCCATCCCCCGTATTTATTGCAAATCGGAGCAATTTTCTTAATTCCTCAACATTCGTACCCTGGTCCAATATTCTCTATGACAGCATTTGTTTTGGCTTCTAAACTAATTATGTATGTTACAATTATTTATCAACATCATCTTCATGGGGAACTCTTTTCACTTACCCCTTTCATTTAGATTAGTCTCTGGGGTAAAACGAAACACGCTGGGGTAAGTCAAAACATGATTCCATTCGCTGATTAACTGTCAAATTTGACTATGTCAGGTCAGTTTTTGTATGGGACTGTACGGGGGTTTAGGGGACCCCCAGAAGATACCTTCGGGGGGTCACCCAGACCTGGTTGCCTTTTAGTGCCTGGTGAGTTTTTTAGTGAAGTTGAAAATCGTCTAAATGTTCTCCGAACTACTAAGGGTGCACACGTAGAAGTGTATTAACGGTGCGAAAAATATATTTTGACGTAAAGATCAAAATAAGAATGAATTTCTTTAAACCCCTTTGTAGTGTTTTTTCCTTTTTTAATGCTCATCAAAATCACTGATCGAGTAACGCTCTGACGTCACCAGCAATGAAGTTATTTTTTAAATGAATTACTTTGCAATTGAGAACGTTTATTGAATTTTATCTATATTTTTACGAAAAAATAGCTGAGATTCTTGACATATTTTTTTCAACTGTAGCAAATTTTTTGGCCCTTGCCAGAAAGGAACAATAACCCAAAGTTATGCGACCCGAAATTTCAACGATCTATTTATTCCCCAACAGGTAGAGTTGCTTCACTCAAATGAAAAAGCAATTTTAATCCGTCATACCTTGATGGGTAACTTTCTAGTTAAAAATTAATAATGAATTTTCTTTATCAGTGAAAGACATTATAAACACCCTGTAATCTGTAATACAGTGACCGCCGCTTATATGAATCACGTTTGTTCTAAACAGTTTTGATTCCATAAAGTGGCTGATTCAATAAAGCGGCTAATTTAATTAGACTGGATTTTGTTCTGTTTTAGGCGATTTGATTCATTAAAGCGGACACTGAAACCCAGATTTTACGTTTCTCAAAGGTCTGGTTTAAAAAATGGACTGGTAAAATACGGGAAAACGTAACATAAGGGAAACACTATACCGATGCGATTTCTCCAGATTGTTTGCTGTTGTGATTCAATGTGTGGGGTCGGTCTAGAAATTCTTTTCCAGACCACACTCATCGTGAGAAAAACATGTTACGCGGGTGTTTTATATCTGTCACCAGTATGGGAGCTGGATAAGTATAAGACCACACGTAAATGCGGTTTTTGCTCCCCTTTTCTGAGAAATGTTTGAAATTAGATCTTCAGAATAGCTGAATTCTATCCGAAGCTGGACATTTGTTGTGCACATAAACTTTCTCCGTTTGGTGTGATATGATGTCTGTGACACTATAGGAAACATTTTTCAGCCATCTTGTCAACGCAGTTGAGACCCCAGACAGCAGAAGGAAAAAGATCTTAACGCATTTTGTCAACATCGTCTGAATGTTGTAAACAGGGGTGCATTCCCCGCCAAACGAATCCCCGTATATAAGAGAAAGTAAATAGGTCAAGGGGGGGACTCTTGTGATGCAAAGGGCAGAGTAGTCGTGGAGTGCGGCTCTCGCAGTTCAAAATATCTTTGTAACATTAAATAATCTGTAAATTGTAATATAGCTGTACATAATAATATGTTGATTAAACGTCTCTAAAAGACCATGCAATCTCTTGTCGTCTTTACACAAGAGGTGGAAACGGTACAGCTTAAAATGGTGTCAGAAGTGGGATGCGAAAGATAACCCTGAACTGACTCTTTGCTCATAAAGAAAACGAGGGGAGAAGAAAAGTCGATGCTTTCTCCCGCTCCTCGAAGAATTCCCGAACAGCTGTTTGAAGCGGAGTTTGTTTCCCTTCTTGCGAAAAGGGGGCTTTTCGTTTTCGTCTTCTTGTAACACGGAGAAAAAGGAGAAAGAAGAACGAAACCGGAACTTTCGCGTCTCTTAATGATTTGCTGTTCGTGTTGTGAGGATCGCCTTGATCTTCGAAGTGCAGCGTTGGAAACGGTCAACCTGACCGAAGGTTTATGAGATTTCCAGGATCTCGCTGTTTGCGCTGGAAGGGTCAAACTGACCATATGCTGAAGAGATCACCTTGATCTGTGCATTGTTGGAAACGGTCAAACTGACCGAAGGTTTCTGAGTTCTCCAGGATCTCGCTGTTTGCGCTGGAAGGGTCAAACTGACCATAAGCTGAAGAAATCACCTTGATCTGTGCAACGTTGGAAACGGTCAAACTGGCCGCAAGTTGCTGTAGCGGAATCCAGTCACGGAGGCTTGTGTTCGCGTTGAAGAGAGGGTCAACCGGACCTGTTTAAGAGCAGAACCGCCGTCAACGTGCTGCTTTTGTGATCACATTGATCAACCGATAAATGGTCAAACTGACCATACTGTGAAAAGGTCAAGCTGACCTTCAAAAGTGTGTGTGTGTTAGTGGGCAAATCTTGCCGAAGAAAATCTATTGTGCACTTGCCAATTGTGGATTACAAAAAGAAGAAAGGCGCTCAAGAAAATCTGGGGTATGTACCTTTGCTTTTTCTTGAGTTGTCATTGACTTGTTGCTATATTAAGTTTTAAGTTTTGGAATTAGCTTAATTCTAATTGGTTAAATGTATGACAGTGCAAATCTTGTACGGGAAAATTGTGTACATTTTAAGTCATTTAAAAGTTAACTGTGGGAACTCAAGTACGAGTACATTAACTTTCTTTTGCTTTCTAATTAGCTAATTAAGTAATTTCTTGTTGTAATTTTTGTATTCCTTGAAATGGCGTTCCTCGGAAAAGGAAAGAAGCAGGATTTGCTAATCCTGGCGGAGAATTTAGGGGTAACCGTTACTCCGGAGTGGAAACTTGTCGAACTTAAAAAGGCAATTACGAGTTCCGACGATTACGAAGAGGATTTTGTTAGGACCCTCTTCGAAAATATAATCTCCACTAGAAAATTAGAGGAAGAAATGGCTGAAAAAGCGAGGGTAGAAGAATTACAAAGGGCTGAAAAGGCGAGGGTAGAAGAATTACAAAGGGCTGAAAAGGCGAGGGTAGAAGAATTACAAAGGGCTGAACAGGATAGACAAAGGGAACATGCATTAAAAGAAAAAGAAATTCAAATGAAGCACGAGCTAGAAATGCTAAAATTAAAATGTGAAAACCCTTCTATTTTTGAAAATAATAATGTAGGACCGCCATCTATCGTGTCGCGCTTAAACATTAAGAAACTAATTCCTGAATTTGATGCGAAACAATCGGACATCAGCCTATATCTGGTGATCTTCGAGCGACAAGCAAAGAGAGCTGAAATTCCCGAGGAAAATTGGGTCGCTCATTTGCTTAGCTTGTTGCCACTGGATATAGTGCAGCTGATCGCGAGGGAACCCGAAGAAGTAGCATCGGATTACCATCATGTAAAACAAGTGTTGCTAAAAAGATATAAATTAAGTTCAGAAGTTTTTCGACAAAAATTCACTCAACATCAGAAGAAACCCGAGAATTCCTGGAAAGATTTCACTTTTGAAATCACTAATTATTTAAATGAATGGTTAGCGGGGCTGGAAATAGAAACTTTTGACCAATTGAAAGAGCTCATGGTAGTGGATCAATTAAAAAAACTTGCCGGTCCCGAAATGAAAAGTCATTTTCTAGACGACTGGACTAGTTACAAATCAGCTGCCAAACTTTCAGAACAATTTGATAATTACGACGAAGCCCGAAAACATAATTCAAAATCTGAGGAAAATTCTAATAGACATTTTAAATTTTCTGCAGAGGGTACTGGATTTAAAGAGACAGGAAGTAAGACGAGAGAAGGAAATCAGACATCTAAGTCGGCAAATTCTTCTAACGTGCGAATTCGGAAGGATTTCGAAAAACGCGCGGCTCCGCGGTGTTACTACTGCCATGAGGTAGGTCACATTAAGCCTGCCTGTCCAAAACTGGGAAAGGGAGCCGGAGTGGAGTCTGTCAATTGTATCTATTCTGAAATAGAAACTATAAATTTTATAGAGACGACAGAACTCACAGAGGGCTTGATTTCGTACACCGAGGGTACCGTGGATGGGAATCCGATATATTTATATCGGGATACCGGATCGACCATTGATTTAGTCAACGCTAAATATGTAAAACAATCGAGTTGGTGCGATCAAAAGGTAAGGATAAGGCAACCATTAAGTCTGAATTTAGTAACATTACCCTTAGCTCAAATCGAAATTTCAGGGCCTTTCGGTACAGTGAAAACAAAAGCCGCAGTTTGCGGAGATGTGTTTGATCGAAATCGGTACCTGTTGGGAAATCGGACGGCCGCGTTGATCAAAGAAAGGACCGGCTATGAATTTTCCCTGGTAAATTCGATGAGCGGGAGCCCCCCGGGTTCTGATATAAATTTCTCACTCACCAAATGTGGGAATGGGACAGCAGTTGATATAAATTCAGATCTGAAGGATGTCCTTGATGACAAGAAAAAAACTTGTCTTTATGTTGAGGAGCAGGTTTTGGTTTCCGGAACAGAGGAAAACTCCTCGCAAGTGGTCCTTTTTGATAATAATAGAAATGAGTTGAGCACAGCTCGCAACAGGGGTTCAAATCGTGATCTGAAAATTAGAAAGAGGGACGGCTCCGAAGCCGAAACTACGAATCAAACAGATTCATTCGATAACGTAATGCCGTGCAATCCTCAGGAAAACATTCCATTAAAATGTACACATTTTATTGAATTAGGAAAGGAAATTGTGCCGGTTCTCGTTACAGAATTAGTAAATGATTTAATTAAGAGTTTTGGAAATTCGGTAGTACTTTGTTCGGATAATACAGAGGCATCTTCGAGCATAGGGAAGTTTCTTTATAGGATCCCGAAAGCAAAACTAACTGCTATCAGCACGTCCAAGTGTAGAGTTTCTCCGGGGCGAGAAAGAGGGAACGCAGTAGCTCTGCAAGTAAAAGATCATCGCTTCTTCGTTTTTCGGAATCCCCTTACGCGGGTTCAACTTCGGATACTTCTCAAGTTACTGTGTTTTGCGCATTATACGAAGTGTCGCGAGCGGGAAGAATTCCTTTTGGAACGAAAGAAACGAGTGACCTAGTTTGTTTTGTTAACTTGGGGGAAAGACTAGCATATGTCAGGATGCCGGTAAAATATGCTGAATATTTATGTTAAATGTTGTTAATCTTAACTATAACAAATTGTATAATTTTAAATTGCATTGTATAGTTTGGTTAATTGTTGTGTACTCGTACTGCGTTCTAATGAATAGCACGTTAACAATGTTCATGAATAATTAAAGTAGTTGGATGTGCTTACTTTTAATTAGGTTATTTTTGAATGCGTTATTCTTATGATTAATTTTGTTGTTGTTTTCTTTTGTAATTCATATATGATTTTTCTATTTTAATTATATGACCCTTACAAGTTTCGCACTGTGTTTACATTGTAGAAGTAAATTTGTAAAGTAGTTTATTTGTTTTAAAATGGAAATTCAGTTATTGAGTCAATTACAACTCCAGGATTAGCATAGTACTGCCTATAGAAGTGCTATTTTTGTAATCAAGTGTACTTAACCAGAAAAATGAAACTTTTCTCTTAATCGAAAAGTTCTTCTAAGGGGGAAGGAGCTATACCGATGCGATTTCTCCAGATTGTTTGCTGTTGTGATTCAATGTGTGGGGTCGGTCTAGAAATTCTTTTCCAGACCACACTCATCGTGAGAAAAACATGTTACGCGGGTGTTTTATATCTGTCACCAGTATGGGAGCTGGATAAGTATAAGACCACACGTAAATGCGGTTTTTGCTCCCCTTTTCTGAGAAATGTTTGAAATTAGATCTTCAGAATAGCTGAATTCTATCCGAAGCTGGACATTTGTTGTGCACATAAACTTTCTCCGTTTGGTGTGATATGATGTCTGTGACACTATAGGAAACATTTTTCAGCCATCTTGTCAACGCAGTTGAGACCCCAGACAGCAGAAGGAAAAAGATCTTAACGCATTTTGTCAACATCGTCTGAATGTTGTAAACAGGGGTGCATTCCCCGCCAAACGAATCCCCGTATATAAGAGAAAGTAAATAGGTCAAGGGGGGGACTCTTGTGATGCAAAGGGCAGAGTAGTCGTGGAGTGCGGCTCTCGCAGTTCAAAATATCTTTGTAACATTAAATAATCTGTAAATTGTAATATAGCTGTACATAATAATATGTTGATTAAACGTCTCTAAAAGACCATGCAATCTCTTGTCGTCTTTACACAAGAGGTGGAAACGGTACAACACTTAGCAACAAAATGGATGATGGGACTCGATGAAAAGACTTTAAATGCGGGGAAAGCGCAGATTCGGGAAACCTAAAACCGGGGTTTCACTGTATGTAATATGTGAGAGCCTGCTTTCATATATTTTGTTTAATGCATAATTATATCTCTGTATGCGTCTGAAGTGTTTTTTTTTTAATTACGTAATCCTGGATTCAAGAAGAATCGTTAAAAACGATAAATGGCACTGATTTCCAAGAGTAAAAATCAACATATCTCTAAATAACAGCAAATTTTAGGTGCTGAACCATGCGTCAGAGTGCTTGTGATCTTTTATAAGAACTTTAAATTCAATGCTTAACCTTCATTAAGTCGAATCAGTCTCCAGATCCATTTTTGGAGGGTTTGAAAAGGGCTGTTGCCCTCCGCCTTCCGACTTTCAGACATTAATATACCTAAATATATAAATATATGGTCGTGTTTTTGTGTTTTTTCGATAGAATATGCTTTGAGTGTATACCTTTTGAGTTCTCCCTACCTCCCTTGAAAATTTTTTAAATGGCAGGCCTGACTGAACCAATAATTATCTTCCATTGCATTTCAGTGAAAACCTTTAAAATTTTATCAACTCAACCTCATTCAAAAAATATGAATAGCTAAATTGAAGAAACGGAACAATTTCAAAGTTCATATACATCTTGAAGATTTCATTAGGAAGCGTCAACAAATAATGTAACGTTTTCAGAGGTTTTTGTTGAAATTGTGAGTTTGTGACGAAGAGGAGGAAGGGGGTATCAAGATGTGTGACATCAAACTTATTTTTATACAATATGCTTTCGAAAAACAGCATGACATGTGAAGACGGAGAGCGGAGCGGTGAGGTGAAGTGTACCGTAATTTGTAGCAGGGGGGGGGGGGGGGATTTGTAGAAAAAAAAGTAGGACATCATTTATGGACCGCCCTTTACGTGTTATTAAGGAATCGCAACATATTAACATGTTAAAAAAAAATTAACTGATAAATTCTAGTTACTCAGCCAGTTGCCGCCATTTTTATGCAAGAGAGGAGTTGTTTTGTGAATGAATGAAAAATGAAATATTTAGAAGAAAGACAATTCTCCTCTGATAAAAGCGACGAATTCTTGGAAATAATTCAAGACATCATTCTTTAAAAGTAACTAAAATAAAAAGATTCACTCACGGTGGAATCAGACTTTAAAATGACCTCCAAACAGAACAAAATTAAAACAAAAATTTCAAAAAATAATTTATATCCACGGCACAACCTAATCCTGAATAGTAAGGACATAGAAATAGGTTCTCTTCGTAAGAGAACCACTCTAAAGGACAGACCAGCCTGTCCGACATTTTGGTGCCCAGAATGCTATGGATCCAGACTAGTTTCAAGTACAGTAAGTAGAACGTCCAAAATCTGAAAAGTCAAAAATCCGAAATGTCAAAATCCGAACCGTCAATATTAAAAAGCTTAAAATTTCCGAAACGTAAAAATTCCGAAAAAAGAAATATTTCTCTAATGAAATACTTTTTATTTGATTATTAAAACATTTTTCATCAAATAAATGTGAATAATTAATGAAACAATTAACGAGTGAATAGAGTGAATAAAAAAAATTATTAATATATCAAGCTACAATTAATAAATAAACACTTGAAAGTAAGTCGGATGGCGAATAATTCACTTTGCCCCACATTTCTCTTCTGGTGGTATGATTTTATACAGAAACAGAGGTGCCCATTCCACCCCAGTTCCATGGCGCAATCCCCCCCCCTATTTATTCACAACCCTATTTCCCTTTGTTATTTTTAGCTCTCTTTTTTTTTTATATTTATTTTTTAAAAATATTTCTTTATTTACTAATTTATTTATTTTTTTTACTATTATTATCATTATTTTATTCGAAAAGTTCTGTGCAACGCCAATGACACACACACACAAACTAAAGAAATAAATGAAATAAAATATAAACAGAATAAAATAAAATAAATAAATAAATAAATAAATTTTAATAAATAAATAAATAAAAATTTTAAAAATCTCCAAAAAAATTGCGCCATAACCCCCCCCCCCCCTTCCCGTGGGCACCCCTGAACAAAAATGTCGGATGAGTCTACTCCTCTACTATAAGGTTTTCTTTACCACATAATATCCACGTCATGGGCTGACGTCACGTTTACATCAATGTCCGTGAATCCCAAAAATCGTGAGCAGACACACGCACGCGCCGATCACGATTTCGTTCGAAGCGGCGCACGTCTGTATCATCTCATTGCTTATTGAACAAAAAGATTTTTTCCCCATCTTCCTGTCACTAATTTTTTTTTAACTTCCGCGACGGCTCTTCTGTTTGCTCAGCGGTTCTCTTTTGTCGTCGGCTTTACATAAAGGACGCGTGACATCACCCCTCAAAGTGGACAGGGTGAGGATATTTGACAATAACCATTGTCTCCAGTGGCGGACAGTATATTCGTGATGGTCAGAAAAAAATAATAAACATATAAATTCGATTCTGTGGTATATACACACGTTTATACCAAGAATGATTTTTTTTTTTTTCATTCTGTTCCTATTTTCTAAAGCAATTGTGAGAATTCAGAGGACAACGAACCAGCGCATATTTTAAGGGATTTTTATTGGACGAAATTAACTTCCCCTTAATCTCTATAACCTCCCCCCCCCCCCCATCTTTCGGGAATCTTTTCGTTTTTATGTAAATTGGTACATATTAGACGAGAAAGCAGACTTCTTAGGTATGCAAAATATTTTGAAGACTATAGGTTCTCCTACGAATCTTTCGCCAGAAATAAAACCCTGGGTTTTCACATGTAAGGACTAGTGATGCGACATCGATGACAAAACATCGGTTTTAGATATTGAAACATCCATTGTATTGGTACCAGTGGTGTACCTGGGGTTGGCAGGAGTGACACTCGCCAGGGACGCAACAGCAGGAGAGGCAGCAATTTGCCAAGATTACTCCAAAACATGTTTATGATTTATTAAGTCAAATATTCCATGATTTTTCGGCAGAAAAATTATCAAGAAAGAGAGAAAAAGAGCAATCCCTGGGTCAGCTTAATACTTCTACACAACAGTGGGGATATGGGAGGGGTGAGGAACGGCTTCCCACCAGTGGCGAAGCCAGAAAATTTTTCTATGAGGGGTTTTTAAAATCAAAAATTGTTGCTTTCTTTCCCATTCATTTACAATGCGTAATTATTCAACATCAAAGAGTTTCTACAGATTTGTAATTATTCATTCAAAGTACTTGCTTAAAAACAATTAATAATTCGTATTGATATCACTATGAAACAAAGCAAGTGAGAAAAAGCACAAAATATTTATCATTAGTTTTACTTTGATCTTATCTTAATTTTTTGTGTTCTTTTCGCGAGATCATTTAAACCTCTTTCTCAAATACATTCATGTCTTTATGAATGTCAAGTGCTAGCTAATAACGGTTAAGAGCCTCGGAAAATCCGGTGCAGTAGGCTTCCTCTCTCTAATAGATGTCCCTAAAAAGGATTTGTGCAGTGATGGAAGTGCTGAGGGACCTTGATACTCTGTAGAGCTTTATCGACACCATTTTAGCTATCTTATACCAGTGGGGACGTGGGGTGCTCATCATGAAATATAACTTTTATATTTAAGGATTGAAAAGTAATTTCTAACTTTTTCCTGATCATTAAAAGCAACAAGATATTTTGTTGAAACCTATTCCGCTTGGAAAAGTACAATTATACTCTGCTTTTTTCCCTTGATTTTAACGGAGGGAATGAATGTGCTTGTGTTCTGGGAGGGGTTTTAACCCCAAAACCCCTCCCGTGGCTGCGCCACTGCTTCCCACCCCGGATGGACCCCCTTTCTTTTCTTTTTTTTTTTTTTTTTTTTGAGAAGGGGGCGGCATATTAGCCCTCGGTTTGAAAAGATGATTTGAAACATTTTTCAAATTAAATAAATATATACAGTACATTATCTATTACAACTTAAATGGGGAAAAAAACTACCCCCACAAACATTACCAGACATCGTCAAAAACTACATTTTTAAAACGACAAATTCTAAACTTTTCTGAGGGATCATCTTTCCTCCCTCTTCCGCAAAGAACATTTAAAACTGTCTCAAGTTTTGAATTCAATTTCAAAAATTCTCAAAACGAGAGTCCCCGTTGAAAACTCTTCTCCCAATAACATCATCGAAAATCGGCGAAAATTACATTTCTGGTGTTTTAATATCTCCAGAGAGGGCCTCGAATCTCTCCAGCCCCTAACACCAAACAGCATTTTTAGAGCTATAATTTCAAAAGCTTTCTGGGGAAGAATCCCCGCATCCCCCCTCTTCCTAAAATGGTCGAAGATAATCGACAATTCCGTTTTTAGTTTCAATTCCGGAAAATTTCCAGAGAAAGTGCCTTAAACCTCTCCTCTCCCGACACCTAACACTACTCAAGATCATCCAAAACTGGGTTTTCAACACTGATATTTCGCAAATTTTCCGGGGGACCTCCAATTTTTGGGCGAATATTTAACTAAAGATTAAGTTCAGATTATCAATACATGTATAGATCAAGGAATAACTCCATTCTCCCTCATAATCCAGAAGCTGAATCCACTCTCTATCTCAGTCTCAATCTAAAATTTGCATGGGAGCTCAGCTCCTGCACTTCTTTTCATTTTTTTAAAACTTATTTTATTTAATTTTTTTTTTCTCATTTTGGATGGGATCTAGAATATTTACACGTTAAAATAAGTTCTGGAGGCCATAGAGTTCCTGCACTTTCTTCATAAATTAAACCCCGGTCAAGTCAAATGTTTTATAATCTAAGTATGATTTTTTTTGAAAATTCAGATTCTTTTACAGGCGAACCCCTGTCGGCAATTTCCTTTTAATTCTCACCATGGACAATGCTGCAGCAGGAATAACTTTTTTGATCAATTTAATTAATTAAACAAGCGATTTCTTTTTCCTAATTATTTTTTTTTTTTTTTTTTTTTTTTTTTTTTTTGGACCTGATTTAAAATTTCACTAAGTTCGCCGAAGACGACTTCTTTCACAGTTTTAGTATTAGATTTCTTATCATTTCTGTTCCTCAGAGCCAGACTGATGTAATCCCAAAATCGCGATTTTCCATTTATTAGTGCATTGTATGTAGAAGCTTATTTCGTATCGAGCCACGTGAACAGAATTCTTTTCAAGAAATCCTTTTTAATTTTTTACCAGGATTAGAGCGCGCGTCCCATCCCATCCTTTGCATGTACCAGCAAAAAGTTCTTCATCTCTCCTGTAAAATTACCTGCATTTTCAGAGCTACTGTGATTCTCAAACAGCTAATATAGTCCTTTCAGTGGCACAGTGGGGGGGGGGGGGGCAAAACCTCCCCTTAAAGATTTTGGTCTTTACAATGTTGCCAATCAGTTGTGTACAAAGACCTCCTGCATGATTTATAAGTGCGCCCCTCCCCTCATTTGATTTGATTTTAAATATTAACATAGTTTTATTTTTTCAGAGCGTACGCCTTCGTACCTCTTGTGCCCCCCTCCCCCGCACCACGCGGTGTTATGTAAGTCACTGTTCCCAATCCTAATACAGTAATTCATACACATCTAAGGACAGTTTTGATCAAAGAAACCCTCCAGAGGGTAATTCAGGATACGCTAATGACTACAGTAAAAACGATCCACTAGTCTCTTAAAGTAATAAATCCCTATCTACCAATCACAAAGCGAACACTAGCTAACTAATCAAATCACAAAGAGAACATATATTTAAGGAACGTCGAGTCCCGACATCATGTCTTGCTCCTAATGCAAAGATAAGGCACTTTTTCCCTAAATGACATTTCACCTTTCTCAACCGGCACTAACAGGAAAACAGCTTTACAGATATTTAGCTTCGAATCATTCAATAAATTGAAGAAATTATGGGAAAGGGCCCGAAATTTCGTCTTATCTCGTTCACTATTTACAATTAGGGCACACTGTCAATCATATTTCTGTCATTTGGAGTGATTAGAAATAGGGGAATGTTGGGCAAAGTGATAACGTATTTTTTTCAGAATGAAAATTACAATATATAGAGAAAGAACAATTGTTTTAGAATAAAACTTGCATGTTATTGAATAGTTCGAGTTAAGTTAATAGCTTAGTTATAAGGTGCGCGGAACAGAATCGATTCTAGAGCTACGCTGCTAAAAAAAAAATAATAACATTAATAATACACTATTAATTAAGTAACGTACCAACGCAGGTGTGTTTTCTGATGCGATATTTCATTTGAAGGAATGTAATTTACGTATCGAAAACGTCATTTAATTTTTCTTCCGCTAGCGAAGCCAAAGGAAGTACAGCGCCTAAGGCGCTGTATTTTAGTACTTCGGAAGAAGAGTTGCACATCAACCCACTGGAGGCAGATTGTGCGAGCCGGAGCAGCGCGAGGCGAGACCGTGGCCCGCGCCGCAATCAGCTAGTCTTAGCTGGTTAATAGTTTAAAGAGCTTGTATAAATAATATTTAAAATGTTAATAACAAGAACTTTATCTTTTTTATTTTAACAAAAATAATTTTTGACTTACAACAAAATATTACAGAATGATATTAATTTTTGAAAATTGCTTGCATTATCCTATTCTTTGGTTTTCAGAGATAATTTTTTCTTGACTGGAATAGACTACATGTGTTGCTACATAGTTAAAAGTTATTACTAGATAGGTGACTCTAAAGCAGAGTAATATTTCACCATTTCACTTTGCCCCACATTCCCCTACATAATGTCAGAAATATCAGCTTTGCAAAGAGTGTTCAGAAAGTTAAGTTTTTTCTTTCTCTAACTTTCACCCACGAATCCAGCGAAATTTTGATTGCATCAAGAGATTACATTCTAATAATACAGTAGTTTATTCAGGGGTACGCACAGAAATTTTGAGGCTCGTCACAAATGATTTTCACTGGTCAACCTCCATATTGCTTACCACTACGTCCCTACATATATTCCCCCCCCCCTCAATTTAAAAATATCTGGCATCCTTCAGGCTCGGGCCCCGGTCAACAGGTGTCCCTTCTCCCCCCTCCCCTCCCCCTCGTGTAATGTAAGCACTGTTTTGATTTTAAAAAAACCTCCGGGGGGGGGGGGGTTAGTTACGCGAGTAAACCCTTTAGTGGGTGACTAGCCAACTGCCGGTGAGCGATTAAAAATAATGTGAGACTACACGATGAGACTCAAGAAAAAATAATTCATCATTATAAACAACTAAACAATAAAACAATATTTTTAAACAAAATTAAGACACATTGTTTGCTCTCGCAGAAAGAAAAAAAGAGAAAAATACCCATAAAACCTCTCTCCCCCCCCCCTTCCCACAAAAAATCAATTTAACATTTTTATTTTGACAACTTTCTTAAAACTTTTGAAAATAAAAATCCATTTTTAGACCATTCTATTATTTGTGGGAAATCTAAAGAAATAAATACATTGAACAAAAAGTTCTAGGAGAGATCATTACATATACGTAGGCTGTTTATATCTTAAATTTCATTAAAAAAAATCATTACAAAACGTCGATTTTTCACACTTGCGGCCTCTTTTAAGACACTTTAGGAACCCATAAAAGTCTTGGATTTATTGCTATAAAATTTGCTTAAATATTTCTTTTTTTGCAAGCCCTATTTTATTCCTATTTAAACAAAAAAAAAAAAAAAAAAAGAAGAAGAAGAAGAAGAAATCATAATTATATTATCTTAGCACCTCATTGTGAACGAAGTACGAGACTTTGAACACACTTTCAGAAATACTCGCTTTGTATCGTACAACATGCCTGAGCACGAAACAGTAGAGACGCAGGTACAGAACATAATCCCCATACAAACGCACAATAGCACGTGTGCAGGGCGCATGGCCGGACAAGTGGACCAGTGCTCAAACGACTGATCCCTGGGGAAAAGGGGGCGGGGAGAGAAAGATATAAAAAAAAGAGTGAAAAGAAATTCCACCACTCCCGGAACGATCGCCACCCCATCCGGGATGGGGGACGCAAAGAACCCCTGAGTAGTCACGGAAGAACAGCGAAGAATGCGAAAGGAAGTAGCAGACCGTTTTTCCCACAGGTTTCCCAGGAGAGTGTGTCACTCTGCCTCCCAACTTTTTTTTTTCTGCCCTCCTCCCTCCCCCCCCCATTGGAAGAGAGGGAGGGGGGAATGGAAGAGCGATGCAAAGGCACGCGCGTGGCGGCGCGTCGCCAATTAATGCTACATCCGCTCACCTTTCCCACGGCTCGGGCTGAGCGCGCAAGCCCATTCATCGCTCTTTCTCTTTCTTTTCGTGCTCCCCCCCCCCCAGCCCTACGCCGTCGCTTTTGGCGGGGTCTTTATCCCGCCCCGCTTTAACCTGGTTGTGCTAGCTTGCGGGATAGATGATGGTCGGGGAGTGAAGTTATTAGGAATGGAGTGCTCCCCCCCCCCTTCTGTCGGGGATTTGGGATGCAAAGATACTTTCAAGGTTTTTAACACGTCCTCATTATCTAACTGCTGGAGGACAGCACACGCTACATTAGGGGATAACTATGGACTGTATTTTATTAGTGGATTTTTAAATAGATTCCTCCACAAAGTAAATGGCGTTTGTTGACGTAGGTCGTTAGGAATGGGGTGTTCCCTCCCCCATCCGCCCCCGTGAATGATTTAGGATGCAAAAATACTTTCAAGGTTTTTAAAACGTTCTCATTACTTAACTGCTGGAGGACAGCACACGCTACATTAGGGGATAACTATGGACTGTATTTTAGTGGATTTTTATATAGATTCCTCCATAAAGTAAATAGCGTTTGTTGAGGTAGGTCGTTGGGAATGGGATGTCCAAACCCCCTCCGCCCCCGTGAAGTATTTGGGATGCAAAAATATTTTCGAGGTTGTTTAACGCGTCCTCATTAAATAATTGCTGGACACGCTACATTAGGGATAACTATGAACTGTTGGTGTTTTAGGGAATTTTTTAAAAAGACTTTTTGACAAAGAAAAAAAGCGTCTAATAAGAAAGAAACTGCAGTCTCTGGATGTGATAACTGGGCTGTCTGGTTTTCTGCAGGTAAAACGTAGATTATTTGCCTACTTGTGCACGAATGTTTGATTTCTCCAGCTTTGTAAGGAAAGAAGGAGTAGGGGAATGTGGGGCAAAGTGAGTTCTGAAAATTATGGTACATAAAGAGAGATTAATATATTTTGTAATAAAAATTGCATTGAAACATTATGTTTTATTTTTGACTAAATTTGTACCTCCAAAAAAAGGTGGAAATTTTTCACTTCTTTTTTACATGGGGTAAAGTGAAAAATAAATCTAGTGAGAACTTTCTATTCGATTAGCACAGATATTTTTGATTAATTAAATGAGTAAATAAAAAAATGAATAAATGAAAATAAAATGAAACAATAAACGAATAAATAAGCTAATATATAAAAAAAATGAATCAACTAATAAATGAGTGAATTCGAAAATGAGAGAATGAATGTATAAATAAGGGAATTATTAAATGAAGGAATGTAAAACAAAATAATTAATTAATGAAATCCTAAGTAATTTGGTAAAGGATTGAATAAGTAAAAGAAATGAACTATTTCACTTTGCCCATCCACTTTATCCCGAATACACTTGACTAATTTTGAAAAAACATTTAAAATGCAAACAAGCTCAATAAAATAACTAAATAAAGCTTAACTAAATAACTACTGCACCTAATACTAGTGGATTTCAATTAATATTTTAAAATGTTAATAACGAGAACTTTATTATTTTATAATAACTAAAATATTTTTTGACTTACAACAAAATATTGCAGCATGAGTAACAATTTTTGAAAATTGCCTGCATGATTACGTTGTTTTATTTTCAAATGTAATTTTTCTAAATAGGAATAGACTACATATGGGGAGGGGGCTTCTCCCTCTTGAAATTAAAACTTGCTATTAGTTAGTACTTTTTTCTTTGCAAAAATGTAAAAACATTTCTTCTCCAACAATTAATGAATAAGTTAATAAAAATGTTAAATTTTACTAACTCTAATCGGTATTGAAATCGGTTTCTATGGGGAAAATATCTGAGCCCCCCCCCCCTTAAAATTTTGCATATGGGAGCCCTTGGTGTTACTACATCGTTGAAATAATACTAGATAGGTAGCACTAAAAGCCGAGTAAATATTTCAACTTTTCACTTTGCCCCAACATTCCACTTAATGTGTTGTAAATGCATCGTATATTTCTTAAGAAACTTATGAAACATTTTTCTGTAACTGTGAAAAACAATTAAAGTCTAGTTAAAAAATATAAAACATACTAGAAGATATTGTTAGGCGAATATTGGTTATTAATTATTGATATGCTTTAAAATCGTGAAAATACTCTTCGACATATTTTTTGGGAATTAACCCCTTGAGGACCAGCGCATGGAAAACGAAGCGCAACTACGGGACCGAACGCTCCGAAATGGAACGCCGCCATCGGCCCGAGCATTTACAGCAGTTAAGCCTAACTGAACAAAAATATTCATATAAAATCAGCATTTCAAAATAATGACTTGAAATTTTAAATTTGCTTAAACAATGTACTACTGATTACTAATTACTAATATAAAGACTATTACATTATTAGAAGGGAGTGAAATAAGTAGAATACTAAAACTTTAACTATGTGCACAAAGTTAAATAATATGTGCACAAAAACAAAGTTAGAGTTAGACATCGTGAGTGTGCAATCAAAGAAAATGAAATGTAGCAAAAAAATATGTTCCTTATGTAATTTTAATTAAAACAACTTAGGTCAACGAATTTAAACTAGTTAAATTCCCACGCAACAAGTCTCAAAATTGCTTCATAATTCTCTCGAAAACATTCCCTTTCATTCACTTCGCTAACCATTTTTATTGCAATGTTCCAGTCTCCAAATAAAAAAGAATAAATAAAGAAGAACAATATCAGAAAGGATTCAAAAATAATCATAAACTGCAGTGCCGCTTGAAATCCTTCCTGTACTCTCATCGAACGGGGAATCCCAAAAGTCGAACACATACGCAAAAATATTTTAACCTTCCTCCCCTCCCCCATAATTTATTCAGCTAGATGTATATCTCTTTCAATTACTCGTAACAAAAAAAGAGAAGCAAAGATATAAACAAGAGCAATTGAGACCTCATAAATCGTATGCGCAGAGCAGTGATTCACTGTTGTTTACATAAAAAAAAAATCTATCCCATTGAGAGGTCCAAATAAGAAACTAAAGCGTGTACATGAAGGTCAAATACCATGTGACTCGAATATCATCAAAGTTATAGCCATTTAGCGCCATCTATTATCGTTTAAATATTCAATTCAATCGTTCCATTTCGAGAAAGCGTATATGTGACGCTGGGACGTCAGCGTCGATCAGAGCGCGTAGCGGATACGTGCCGCTGGGCTGATAAGAGAGGAATTGTTGTGTAGCGTCCGCGTGACGCTGGGTGCGAACGGGTTAAAATTCATTCTGGAGGAGTGAAATGTACGAAACCAGTGAAATTCACAACAGTGATCAACGCCATAAGAGAACTAACGTTCAAAGGATGAAATGGAAGATGGCAGCTTAAGCAGAGATGTAAATCACTTCGATTTTTACCATTTGGAATGTTTGACATTTTGTACTGAAAATAATAACAAAACATTCAAATGTAATATTTTTTAAAATCTAATTAATTGCTTTTTTAATGAAATTTTCTGCGTTGCTAAATTTTTATTTTAATACAAAACTTAAAAATACGCTTAACTAAATATTCAAGTCATATTTCTAATTTTCAACTGGTGAAATACGCTTGTAAGAACGTGGAAAAGAAAGAGAAGAAAAGCAAGTTCCTACCAAAAGCCGTATCAATTGAACCCAAACTTTAATTTACCAACAAAGATAAACATAGGGAATTTTAAAATTCCCTCGGCTGCTGATGATATAAATCTGACCAAAAGATATCCACCCTCTTTTCAAAATCTCCGGAATGAAAATAAGAAAACACCACCCCTCTCACTGCCAAACGGGGGTCAAAAACTTTTCCTCCACCTTTCACTTGGCTTCATTTCCATGCTCGGTTCTTCTTTTCTTCCCCTTCCTTTTTCCCCTCGTAGAGACCGATTTTTTGCCCGTTTCCCACGACATCGGCAACTTCTCTTTTCATACCCCCAGCCCCCCCTTCGAATATAATGGTTCGGATTCCATTAACGTAGAGTTTTTCCTCCCTAATACCTCCTTGCTCACCAACCCGTATTCTTTTTTTTTCCTTCTTTTTCTCTTTGATATGTCCCTCCTCTTTTCTGGTTGCTAAAGTACTGACTTTCTTTCTCAGGGAAAAATTTTCCCTACCAATTAAAGAAGTTTTAAAATTTAAGAATAAACTGTTGTGGATTGTGGCGAGAAATTTTCGTGGAGGGGATTTTCATTTATTTTTACACCCACACAGATAGATATAAATAGATGGATATATCGATGTGAAATAAAGAAATAGATAGCTCTTTTTTTCGTTCTGATTAAAAGATAGATTTAATAGGTGTGCCCACATAGGGGGAGGGAGTCATGCCGAAGACTACAAAATTGAAATTTTTAGGGGGCGTAATACTGGACAGGGGTGCCCAAAGGGGTGGAGGAGTTCATGCCGTAGTAGACTGCGCCATAGAGATTTTTAGGAATGTTTCTCTCTTTCTCTGGGGGGGGGGGGCTTTTGCTGGAGTCTTTGTGTAGTTGGCGTGGGTGCGCCATTTCTTTTTCAGTGGGTTATTTTAATATTGTTATATATGGACAGTTTTTCAACCTGTAATATTTTCACTAAGCGTTTCCCAGTCAGAGTTTCCCCCAGAACCTTCTTGGAGTACCGTTAAGCAATGTCAAGGTTCCGCAAGAAATCTTGTATCAGTTGTGGAAATTAATGTCTTTTTTTTTTTTTTTCTTTTCTTTTAAACTTTAACTGGGGCTTACAATGCAGTGTCTTATTTGAACCGATCATGTTGTTTATATTAGATGTTACGACATTTCGGTCGTAATTTACGCACATTTCAGCTGTTTTTTATTAAATTATTCTATGTTGCAAAAAAGAGTAAACTGAAATTGTTTTTTTTTTTTTTGAAATTTCAAACTTAAAAAACTGCCATCAAACTGATTGATAAAACAATTTTCTATACTCATCATCATTTAGTATAAAAAAATATTTCAAAAGTATATTTTGGAATAGATTTTAATGCGCAAACGTTAGGGTGTCAGGGTGTCCTGTGATTTGGACATTGCCAAAAAGTTCCGTGGAACGGTTGGAAAAAGTTGAAAATGTATAGTTGTCAGATACATCTCATCACTTGTGCAATAAATAAATAAATAAATAAATAGTTAAAACATACAAGAAGATTAGCAAACACAAGCACTTCTTATTACTTTTCCAAAAACGAAGATTTAATTTCGTCATAGAGTACAAAATTCAAACGCTAGTAATAAAACGTTAGAACCATAAATGAAATATAAAAATAAGATTTATTATTTCTCAACTTCTGACAAATAAAAAAAAAAAAAAAAGACGAAGAAGATACAGTAAACGAAATAATTAATGAAAAAAGAGCAAAAAATAAATTTTAGTCCTGAAATCATTTGAAACTTTGCACTGTATATCGTATCGTTTCATCTTGCAAAACCATTTAAATCATCATCATAAAAAAATAAAGTATTTTTAAAGTGAAACATTCAGAGAAATTAAAAAGATGAATATGTTTTTTCTCCCTCAAAGGTGAGGTTTATTTCCCAACCTCAGACAAATAAAAAAAAAAAAAAAAAACGGTGAACGCAATTATTAATTAAGAGAAATACGAATACATTAAAAGTTTTATCCTGCAAAGCATTTAAGTCATTTCCATTTTAAAAATAAAGAAACAAATAAAAGTACTTCAAAAGAAAAAAAAAAACCTTCAAAAAATTTTCGCAATGCTAAATCATTTAAATCATCATAAAAAATGAAAAATACTTTTCAAGTTTAAAAATTCGGAGCAACTTGATGGGTCTTTCATCCCTCAAAGATGAACAATTATCCCTACTCGCCATCACTTTTTCCCTATTCCTCCTTTCCTATCGGCATGTTACCAAACGTCCGCGCTTTTGCCGGGGATAATAATTTCCAACTACCGGGTGTGCACACACAGAGTCCTTTATTCTCCCCCCCCCCCCTCTATTGCGGCCG